>NW_024539373.1:0-99417 GCF_016758775.1 Suillus clintonianus
GATCACACATCCAAATGACATGCAAACACCAGCGCTCTCGGCGCCCATTTCTTCGGTTCCGACGAATTCTTGTGAGACTGCTATCCGATCAATCACCAGCACTTCAACCATGCCATTAGCTTTGGGGCTGTTAGTTTCGAGACGGTTAAGGCTGTGTTCGCTATTCACCATCTTCCACGAGGTGTTTTGCGCGAAATACACAGCTGCATTAATGAAGATGCCGGATTCGAAAAATCTCAATGGCAGGATGCACTCAAGGAGAACATGGTGTTCGAACCTTTGATGTCCACTGTCTTGAAACTCATGAATGACCTTCGATCGGCAAGCATTACTGGTAAGTCTAAAGTTTCAAATCATGTTTAATTGGCCCTGTAATAATGTTGTATATTTTAGTTCTTCGCAACACATCTGTTTGCAACTAGTCCGTCTCACACACTATTTTGTTGATAGAAACAAATTCAATTACCGTTCGGCTCTCGCCTCTGCCCCACCCGAAGCATTTAAGTTGGAGGATTTCAAACCTCCTCGTCCACCAATTTTCGAGTCGATGGCACGCACTGGGAAGACACATGCTGTTAAGAGGGTCCGTCCGCAGCTCACTACCATTCAGAAGTCTGCTCGTCGTGAAAAGTTTGTATCCCTTACTAATGACATCAATGATACACGAGCAGCCTACATGGATGAAGTCCAAGGACTGGCAAAAAAACATGGGTGGTACATTTATCATAGAGCTGTTCTACTAATAATAATGTTAATTCACTACAGATCTGAGTGCTGGACACGGCGTCAGTTATACCTTGGTGGGAAAACTGTCTGTCGTCAGCGCACTCTGAACACATGGAACAGATTTGTTCGTCAGCACTTGAACGATGTAAACGAAGGTATGTTGATTCAGTATGTTCCTTGCCAGTAGAATTAACACTATGTAGGACTTTCACGCAGTGACCGCTGAAAGTTGACAGAGTTCATCGAAGATCACAATGAGACTCTCAAGCATGATTATTCAAAACTCACCGCTGCTCAGAAGAATGCATTTGTGATCGAGATCATGCAGAGGCGTGTTGCAAAGCAAAAAATTGTCCGTGACAATCCGAAGGCTGTGCAGCGCGATATGCTCGCATCCTTTGCTGCAATGGATCAGGAGGTCTGTTTTAATTTACGGTTGCTACACTTGCTTGCTAATATGTTGGTATTTAGTGGACCGCATTGTGTCCGCAACTTGGAATCGAAGGATTTTACATAGCCGTCCGAGGCGGTGTTGAGGATCTTAGTGGGCCTAAGCTTTTCTTCTCAGAGAAAGCAGAGAAGTTCGCGCGTGCTATTCTTGACTCGGAGCCAAGGCGATTGGCTTTAAAGCTTGAAGCTTTTGTTGTGTCGGGGCTTGGTGAGTTTTTATTTCAATTCATTTGAGCCCTCTTTCCAACATTATATCCAATAGATGCCAATGTTTCAAAAACCCAACCTCATTCTCTCAACAAGTTGATTAGCGAATGCCGCACACATATTCAAGATGAATTAGGTGGGCTATGTTTATCCCTTCACTTTGTCTATCAACTAATAACTGTTACACTATCAGACTATATCTTACGAGAGAAAAAGATTACCGACCGCAAGATTACAATGAACTATGCTAACTACGAGCGTTCCATTGTCGAGCACTATGGCGTTACATTACAGGGTTGGCCCTCAGCCCTTTTACCTGTTCGAAATCCCTCACGTGTAGGTGGACGGGAGCAGGTGCAAACACTGCTCGATGCACTTAACAATAAGACTTGTACCTGGACAGCACTTGCAGAGGACGAGCTCCACCAAAGGATGACAAGTAATCGGGCACATCACACCAACGGTGAGGCTGTGTACAAGCCAAGGAAGCAGCGCGCCGCTAAGACCACCGCAAAGAGTGCGGTAGTTGTCAATAGTGATACAGATGACTCATCCAGTTCATCCTCTGACTCGGAAGACGAGTAGTAGCCCTAAACACTCTTCTGAAAATTTCAACCAATGGCACATGCACAAATTACATTGTTTATTCATTAGCAAACAATATCAATACATGGAGCTGTGCTTTTCCCCTCGCAGTTGGGCTTGTGACATGAGAAAATAAACATAGCGACATGGGGGAAGACCTCCAGGGCTAAGCACTAACCATTGGTGTCCACATAGGGCCAGCCGTCAATGGATGGGCACGTGGGCATTAGGGTTTCGGCCAACACTGATGCAAGCACTGTTAATGAAGCTTGGCGCTAGAGCTATGGAAGACTGTCAGAGGCCCGCGGTGCAATACTGAACGGAGAGTGGGCCGCTCGTCAATGAATGGGCACGTGAAAGGTGTTGGCCAGCGCTGATCCAAGCACTGTTCACAGGCACACAACACAATGTCGAACAGAGGGTGGGGTGGAGAAGACCAGGAGAAAGCGAAAAGGCGCTGATCTGGAGGCAGGTGAGGGGAAGAAAGTAAATGCAAGGACAAGGACAAGGACCAAGAGTACGGCTTACCACGGGCTTGTTGTTCTCTCAAGTGTTCAGCTTCAAGGCAATCACGGCGAATACGAATGAGTCCGGCTGAAGAAGTACGTGGACCAGAGCTATGGAGGACTGTCATAGTCACACGGCGCGATGTCGAACGGAAAGTGGGCTGCTTCCCCATCGTCGACGGTGGGGTGGAGATGACTAGGAAAAAGCTTAGTAAGCTTGCCCCAGAACATGAACATACCTTACATTACATAGACCGTTATAAATGTAAATTAATGCCGGATATTGCTGGTGGAGATAAGGTAGACAGGCTCCCATGCACAGAGGCAAAAAGCGCTTGAAAAAGGCATAAATATGAGCCATATAAGTGAGCTCATCGTCGTCGACGATGAGCTCGCATGTTGGTAGGTCGTGGGAGACAGTGTGGAGAACTGACAGGAATTGCCGGCTGCTGATTAGTACATAAGCATAATAATCGCCACCCAGCTATACACCGGGTATAGCTGGGTATATAGCCGGCAAGAAAATACCTTACAAGTCACTGGTAAATGCTGCGGAAATCGCTGAAGTCTTGTGTGGTAGGCTTTTCCCTCTAATTAGGAATGTTGTAGCATATGTGCTAATATTACTAAGTAGTAACATAAGCGGTGACGGTCAGGTGGTCTGAGTATGAGCCTTATGAGGTATCTTGGTGCAAATGGAAAGTTCATGCAGCACGCAGAAAGCTATCTGCCGCAAGTCCGCACCAGAGGCACCTATTCTTCCCACATATCCTAGTTAGTAAGGTGGCCTTGCCATAATGTTCTGGCCACTTAATAAAGCCTTTGTACCTTCCTACGGAGCACCGGCGGTGCGCACCAGCAGTTTCCTTTTACTTAGAATATTTTACTCTACAGTCTTTTTCCCACTGCTTGCGTCATCACCCTTTTGGGTAATATTGCAGCGCACAACTTCACACGATGCTGCCACACTTGCGCTCATCATCGTTGACCATGAGCTCATATAAGGTGAGTTTTATTTTATTTTATTTCATTTTACATATATATCTCTCACTACAGAACTACATATAGGCTTTACTTTAGGAGGCTCCTACGTTCGTACTCTGTGCATACAGGTACATCAACCGAAAATCAACAGAGTGCGTGGGAATAATCCTACCTTCAGCGTTCCACCACGCACCCTCACCTCCAAGCTGCCTATCCTCCCTCCTGCGTGTCCCCCATGACACGCAATGCTGTGGGCGGTGTATCGTGGAAATGCTCTGTCCATGTGGGCGGCAAAAAGACCAGGACTTTGCATACAGAAACTTCGCGCATCCCTCCTCAAGAGTAAGTCCATCTCTCTAATTTCTGTCATCTAATATACGTCCATTGATTGTACTGTGAACACCCTTTGACAGTGCGCAAGCAATTATCGACCTCTGAAACCCAGCAATGCAGCCCCAATTCATCGCCACCCCCACTATCAGACGACTTCTCTCCTTACAACGACTTCCCTCCTTACAACGACTTCCCTCCTTACAACGACTTCCCTCCTTACAACGACTTCCCTCCTTACAACGACTTCCCTCCTTACAACGACTTCCCTCCTTATGACGACTTCCCTCCTTACAACGACTTCTCTCCTTACTTAAACGGACACTGACTCCATGATTCCTCCTCCCAGCGAGGAAGGACATATATTCTTGTATCTAGTAACAACTATTGACAGACTACAAGTCTTCCCTATTGGACTCAGTGTGCGCATTCCTTTTTTTTGACCGCCGATGGTCTGTTTCATTCCTCGACTCCAGCTCCAACTGAGCTTTCTCTGTGAGCTTTTGAGAGTGTTTGGGACGGTGTGTTTCAGTTGGCGGTACATCAGCGGCAGTTCTCTTCCCGAGGGTCAATGCAGGAGTGACCTCATCATTGAGGGGTGTAAGCATGGGAGTAATAGTGTGCGCCTGTGATGGGTTCGTTTCCAGGGCAGTTTGAGTATCTGAGTGGAGCGCTAATGAACCAGGGCACGTCAGCATGACTGTATTAAATATAAATAATGATTTACATACCCTGATCAAGAGCACGAAGCTCCGGGTCCACCATATCATCTGTAATTGAGCTGCAGGCGGGCTCAGTGTCGTCATCGCTGTGCGGCGGGGCTGGTTGGACATTGTGAGGCAAGTTCGCCAAAGATAGCGCCGAGGCTGCATTGTCATCTGGAGCGGTGAAATCAGGCTGACTATTATCAGGGACAGGGTATGATAATAGAGATATATCAGCTGTTGTAGCATGGGGGGGTGTATGAGCACGAGTAGGGGGAGCTACTGTATTAGAAGGAGGTGGTTCAAGCGGTACGGGTGGCTCGAGCTCGGGAGTTAATGTCTCCCCATTTTTGATGCACCGTGCACGCTCTTTAACTTCTTCTTGGTCAATCACCACAAAACGGCAATGGTGAATTCTGATTGCCTTAACCACGTTTTCAAGGCTCTCAATACCACCCTTTAAGTCCGAAGGGTTTGCCCATTGGGGGTGGTTCCACCCCACAAGCTTGACGAAGTAGGTAGAAACGAGCTTCTCGTACTTCGTGAACTCCATTGAGGCAGATGGGTTGTTTGTGACCTCACCTGCAATATATCAGCTGTCAGTATAAATTGTGGAAGGGAAAACTTACATAGCGACAAGCGGAGACCTGTTCTGATAGCAGCCTTGGCATTTGTGACACGCTCCCAATGATTAGTGGCAGAGTCTAGATTCACGTCAAAAAAATAAATTGAAATGAATGAGAATGATTACTTACTTAAAAGGAAGCCGTTGGCTAGAATGGTACTCTCGAAATCTGTCGCTAATTGGGCGACGTCCTTGCGTAAGTACAACCAAACAAATTGTTCCACTGCCGAACTTGTGAAGAAGGCTTTTGGTGCCATAGAAAAATCGGAAACGCCTCGAACCATCACGACAATGGCTTCTACGCCAACACATTGTTTCAGAGCTTCGAACTAGGCCCCAAAATTCATGGTCAATACTAAACACTGAACCTTAAAAAACATCGCCATTACTCACCTCTTCCTTCACATACTGGAAGCTACGAGCACATTCAGTAGCATGAGAATGAGCGGTTATATTCGGCGGGCGATCTCGAGCACCCTTTTTGACTTCATCGAAGTCCAAAATGAGCCTGGTCTTTTTCTCAGCGGTAAGCTGATGGTACTCAGTAGTTTCCTTGACGAAATCCGCAATGTTGGACTTCTCATACATGTCTTTGTCTAGAATATAAGTCGTTAGCAATGAATATACATGGTTGGTAGATTGACTTACTGGCATTGGTTCTGATGCCCTGGAAATGCATAAATGCATGCCATGCACTGGTTTTGTTGCGCTTGCGGTGGTGAACTACAGAACCAAGGGTGAAACGCTCGAGGTAACAGCGACGAGGCTGCTTGAATTTGCAAGCCAAATTGGTAGCCTTTGAGTTCATATAGTTCAGGACAGCTTGAATCTCCTGGTCCTCGTCAAGTTGTTTGGTGCGTCGCCGTTCAGTCAGTTGTTGGCAGACTTCCTTCGATACTTTGATGTATGGACCACGTGTTCGAGCAATAAATCGGCGAGGGTTGTGTGAGCAGCTTGTTGGAAATGCCATTGAGGGAAGGCTGATGCGCAAGTGCAAAAACTAAAACTGAGAAAACAACAGTTATTCTGCCATTTAAATGTAAGATACATGATGAGTGGCAATATACAAACCAAACTATGGAAGCCGTACATTACGATCTTTCAACATAGCTTGTCTGATGGCATCGGCATGGTCCAAAGAGATGTTAGTGTCCTGCTGCAATACCGTAACCCATCACTTCGCAAGGTAGTTCTGACAGATCGAAATGCAAATGTTGTGAAAATTGTCTGGGTAACCAAGGTTCTCCAACACTGCCTCTGTTTCATCCCCAAATGGCGTGATTGCGGACACATCAGCATAGAGAGGCTCTGCGATAAAGCGAGGAGGGGTCCACATAGGCGATGTAGTAGATGAAAAAATCCCCTTCGATGGGAGGGCAGAGATTGGCGTTATGGGGGGGTATCTTGTATGTGAATGAGGGCGTTGGGAGTCAGACTCACTACTAGAAGACGAGTAGACAGTGATGGTGCGTGACAACTGCGATGACTTCGAGCTCTCATCATCAGTATGTGTCATAGTGGTTGAAGTACCCTAGGTGAGAAATTAGGCCATATCGGTTGAATACAAATGCAAAAGTACCTTGCACACACCCCTAACCCACGCACCTCCAACCCCGGCAGCAGGCACATCCCTTCGACCTTGCACCAAACCAATTTGATGCGGCTTCCATTTGATAGTATCGTTATCGAAGGATGGTGCGTGTGACAAGACATAATCACTGGAACTCAACAGCCATTCCAGGGAGCCTGCAGGACGACCAGGAAAGATGAAGTGTGCAGAGGTTGGCACAATTGGGCGGGGAATGAGGGGCATGATGAGGTCTTCTGTTCGGGCCTTTCCCTTTGTAGGGGTCTGAGCCATCGTGGAATTACCCCACTTGTGCCGAGTGCGGGTGTCTGCAAATGCATTTGCAAGCAGAGTAGCATAGTCGGAAAGAAAGAGTTGGGTGATCTGAGCAACCACTGCATGGAGCTCATGGTGCTCTTCAAGGACATTAGGGTTGATGTATATGTTAGCTTTGAGTGTTTCAGGCGCAATGTTCACGTTTGGAGATGTAGCACCAGGGTGATGCAATACAATGGTAGATCCACCTGTCAACCTGTCTAGAATGGTGCACCACATGTGCTATGAGCGTGTTTGATGATTCAGAAATTGAAAGGACTTACCAGATCAAATATACAATGCAAAATGTGCTCGGTGTGTAAAGTTTGAGAATGCCAATTACCAATCTTCTCCTGCGTTAGACTTGGCTGAGTCTTTGAGACACCAGTGCGGTAGTGATCCGAAGTCAATTGGTAGAAGCTGTTGTTGTGGTCGAGATGGCTGCCATTGTTGCGGAGCCCATGTGTCAGTAAAGACAACAGTGCTGATTCCCACCGATCTTCACATCCAGCAATACCATTGAGAACTTGAGGACGCTGAATGAGAGCTTTGAATTCATCGAAGCCATTGACAGTAGGGGATCTATGCAGCAAAGTGGTTTTCCAATGAGGAAGACTTGACTTCGACATGGTGGGTGGGTTAAAGTGAGGCTCACTCAATAGTAATTATGTACTTCGAAATGCGACGTAATGAACACTGCTGCAACCACATTTCATTGCATTCAAATTCAATGTTCAACTCTTCAACGTTTCAACCATTTAATATAACAATTATATTGAGTATCTCACACAGTTCAACATTATAGCACAATGAATACCATGTTTTGCACCGTCTAAAATTCTAGTGTCGTTAAATCAACTAATGTAGTAGAGCAGTATTCAAATTTCTCCTATCACAACTTGAAACACACGACATGGGCTCGAAGTCGTTGATGACGGTCAAATGACCACAAATTAAATGACATTCCTTGAATGCACTGCCGCTTGGTATCACAGTGAGAATGAACAGCAAACTCATGAAATTCAACAGTGACAAAATACAGCAAGTAGTCTAATGGCGGAGAAGTACAACTACTCTGCAAATTCCAAGTCAACGCGATGATGATCGAGTCCTTCCATGTAAGTATGAACGTCCTGCAGCTGCCGGCTTAATGCATCTTCATCTCCCTCACCTTCGTCTGCTTCATCTGCCAGCCCATGTTGTGCACCTTCGAGTGCAGACGTAACCTCGCACTGCTGACCTTCACGAGTGCCAGGAGACATGGGACCGCTGTATCCAGGGAGCCGTAGAATCTGATCGATACGCCAAAGGTGTCGTCCGTTAGCTGACCGCAGCCATTGCCACCAACACTGTAAATGAGCTGCAAGCGGTGGATTGTCCAGCTCAAGTTGCGCAATGGCTCGCGGATAATCCAATGCGTTGTCCCGAATCTTTGTGCACAACCGCCCAACCTCAACATTCAGCCTGCGGATCTCTTCCTTAGCTCGCTGGTGCGCAAGGTGTTGTGTGGAAGCATGTCGGTAAGAGGGATTGGCCCAGCACTTCGTTTGGATCTCAGTACCTGTTTCACGGAGCAGGTCAAATTCTGCTAAGAATGAGTAGTCGACTATTTGTTCCCACTGTAATGGGGGGCGAGGAGGGTTCAGCTGGCTTGCGTACTTATTATAACGAGTTAGCGCATTTTGAATCGCAGTGGCTCGGCTCTTGAGAGCGGTTGATATCTGAGTACGAAGTTTGTATCCTTATGGACAGCAGTTAGAAATAAATAAATAAATAAAACAGTATTAGATCCCGTACCTAGACCGCTCATCTGGAGCTTGGTCAATTCGAGAACTCGCATGACAACAAGCCGTTCGACATCATCGACAGCCTTGTGATAAAGATGGTTGGTGATGCACGACTGGGCTTTCACACGCTCAGGATGATCCGGACCCCATTGTGCGTCCAGGGCCATCTGCCACTCGTAATCAACGACAACGTCAACCTTCTGATCACGTTTGGTCGAAGCATGAGTATGATGCTGCCATACATTGCCAGCATCCTTGGGAGAGTAATTCAGACGTAAATCGAGTTGACCGAACTGTATGCGAGCCTATTCATATGCGAGCCTTAAAATTTTCGTCAGCTTATGAATATCTGAAGCGAAGAGAGCTTACTTCACCTCTTCATACTTGTTTAATGCTTTTACGTAGTCTATTTCAACGCTGGATTCATCCTTCTTCGTTGCAAGATGCTGTAAGAAAAGACATTCGTCTTCGAGGTCGCCATCGAAGTCAGGATCGAGAGTTGGATTTGAAGCGTGAAAATTGGCAAGAAAAGTGGTAGTCGTAGATATCGATGTTAAGGCTTGGACGTAATTATTGAATATGAAGTCAGCTAAATTTATGATTAGATCATTCAACATTCAATGAGGACAAAGGGTGGACTTACATAATGCAGCGTACCTGTCCATATCAGCAAAATGGAAGTGTTCGTCGAGGGCTTGGTGTCGGTGGAACTCGGTGGTGTTGCGTATTTCGGAAGCCAACGCGTTGGACTCGGAGAAGACTCGTTCGCACATTTCAAAATCTTCCAGCCCAGCACCAAGTTTGTGCTTGGAGTGGTGCTGAAGCTGACAGAGACGATTATGGGCGTGTCCATGAAAAGCGGGGACAACCCCTTGCATGTTGAGCCTCTTGGCACTGTCTCCAAGTGTGCTGCGCAGCAGGATCTTCTCGAAGGCACATTTAATGTCATACCCATACAAGATATTGCTCCCGAAAACTCCATCAGCTTCTTAACCGAAGCGATGGGGTATTTCATTCTGCAGAATATTAACAGTCAGCACATCAAATGGGAAGCGAAGGAACTAAGATACAGCTCGCCACTTCGCACCATATCACAGATGGTGAGTAGGAGGCCATGTCGGCACACGGTAATGAAAATGCCTGATTTCTTGAATATTGCGAACATTTTCTTCTGAGATTTGGGTGCAGCATTGCGCCAATGGTCCACACACACAGTACACGGCTCTGCAGAATCAACAGAATCAGGCTCATCAACCCATGGATCGTCAGGGTCTCATGCAGGGTGCTGGTCTCTTGCTTGGTGTGCGCGAGCTGAATGGACTTCATCTTTGAACACATCAACGTACGATTCATTTAGCCATATCGATGATGTTCCTATTTGAGTGTCCAAGTGTTCCTGACCACCGCGTATGGCAGGATCAACCAATTTGGCCGAATTATTGCTGTCGCAAGCACACAGGATGGAAAATTCTAGAGGGGGTTCATCTGTCAGCTTATACTGGCATGCGGGACACGAGTTTAGCATCCGCCAGTTATCCGAATCGTGGCCTAGAACCTTGTCCAGGCGGTGGTCTATGCGCCGATGGAGTTCGAGATATACATCATAACTGATGCGAAGCTGCTCGGCAAGGTGTCTGCGATAGTATACCTAATTTTATGTAACATAACATCAGAGCAAATGCGAGATGATGCCGTGAAACTTACACCGTGGAGAAAACATAGCATCTTCGCTTCCGCATGAATACTGAAGTGCGGGGTTACTCGGTGGCTTTGCCTGTACATGTCCAGCGTGCGAATGGTAATGGCGACGGTCGGTCGAATGGGTGAGCTGCCTATACAGCCATAGCGGAGTAATGAGACATTGATGAAAGGGGAAACATGTTTGAATGTGCGCAAACGTCGGTCTGAGGTTCCATTAGAGATGCAAAAGCTCAATTGAACAAGAAGGCCTTACCAAAGATATCAACAACCTCAATGGTAAACTGATCAGTCTCATTGACTGAGGAAGGAGGCTCCAAAGGTTCCAGAGGATCGTGCATATAATTGAGAAGGGCGTCCGTGAGCGCCTCATACTGTGAGGCCCAGTCTGATGCTAGTAGGGCGATACGGCCACTACGGTCACGGGTATCCAACCTCTGTCTACTAAGAAAGGGTGGTTTTGAGCGCTTGTGAGTGTGACAGAAACACTGGACTTACTTCGCTGTCGATGTTGTAAGTTCTTCTAGTTCCCGGTAGATTGTTACTTCATCTCCCGCATGACTGACAGAAAATCCTTCCTCACCGGGAGGAGGAATCATGGAGTCGATGTCCATGGAGTAAAAAGAGAAGTCGTCTGATAGTGTGGGTGGGGATGAATTAGGGCCGCGTTGCTGGGTTTCAGAGGTCAATAATCGCTCGTGCTCTGTAAGAGGGAGTTCTACAGTACTATCAATGGAAGTAAATTAGATGGTAAAAATCAGAGAGATGAACTTACTCTTGAGGAGGGAAGCGTGAAGTTCATGGGCATCATCTTCACGTTGGCGAAGTACTCCTGTACGCAAAGTCCTGGTCTTTTTGCCGCCCACATGGACAGAGCATTTCCACGATACACCGCCCACAGCATTGCGTGTCATGGGGGACACGCAGGAGGGAGGATAGGCAGCTTGGAGGTGAGGGTGCGTGGTGGAACGCTGAAGGTAGGATTATTCCCACGCACTCTGTTGATTTTCGGTTGATGTACCTGTATGCACAGAGTACGAACGTAGGAGCCTCCTAAAGTAAAGCCTATATGTAGTTCTGTAGTGAGAGATATATATGTAAAATGAAATAAAATAAAATAAAACTCACCTTATATGAGCTCATGGTCAACGATGATGAGCGCAAGTGTGGCAGCATCGTGTGAAGTTGTGCGCTGCAATATTACCCAAAAGGGTGATGACGCAAGCAGTGGGAAAAAGACTGTAGAGTAAAATATTCTAAGTAAAAGGAAACTGCTGGTGCGCACTGCTGGTGCGCACCGCCGGTGCTCCGTAGGAAGGTACAAAGGCTTTATTAAGTGGCCAGAACATTATGGCAAGGCCACCTTACTAACTAGGATATGTGGGAAGAATAGGTGACCGGAGGATATTTACATCAGCGACTTCTACACGTGTTCGGAAGCGCCCAATAATTATTGATTGGCTTCTGCATGAGAACATTATTGAAGACTGATATCGATGTGAGTTTATAGAAACCTGGATGAAAGTACTGGTGCAGCGATACTCACAAGTCGCAGACAAGTTGGAACTTCTCAGATGTGATGCCACTAGACACATTCCCTGCTCGCAAGTATGTCACATCACGGCAATCCGAACCTTTGCTGTGAGTTATTCGCTAAGAGATACAACCTAGACTACATGTACGAACAGTAAGTAATCCATAGCATGTACATAGCATGTATGGGCGTCTATAGCTATGACGGTTTATCGGCCCACAATTTTACATGCGAAGCATCAGGGTGGGAATCTATTCCAGTATATGTGTTACAGGCTTACAGCTTGCACAAACGGACGCAGTCATAAATCAGGGAGAGCTCGTCTGTTGCGTACTTGACAGTGATCTTGCCGGATAGCCTCCAAAGCAGCACAACAGGTCGCAATGTCGCATAGCTTTCAAGTACTGATATGTGACCTATAAAACTGTAGATAGCAGAATCGATTGATTCCAGCGTGTTTGTGGATCAGTAAACGCAATATGAATTGAGATGCTCAAATGACAAGAAGCTCGAGATAAACATCTACTGGAAATCAAGTACTTCAAAGCGCTGTAGATTTTCATACTTGACGGGGCCCCCCTGACCCGATTGCGACATCGTAAAAGTGCGTCCCGTTTCGAACATCAGCAACGTGACCCTGTTTGCCTCCACGTTCATATCCGTCGCAACAAATTTCTCCTCGGTGGTCGTCTCGAGATACGGAAGACCAGATCCAAGAGGCTCCAAAAACATATTCGAGCTTGTTGGCTCGCCTTCGATAAGTCGCTGATTTAGTCTAGAGCCGTTCCCAGCCTTGAAATCCGCCACTCGGTGAGGATTGAAGTCTCGAATGCATAGCGGTCGCTTCTCACGCTCCGACATCCGGTCCCCGGCCAAAGATACAGACCGGAAGCCAGAGACGGAGTGTTTGCAAGGATCGCGCGAGCGCTCCACGAAGGACCGGGTGTGATTTGGGCCCCAGCTGGACCAAGGCAGACTAGGGGAGTCTTCAGTGGCTTTTCCATACCGACTTGTATAGGTGGACTCGAGTTCCAAGAGGGCATTGCGCTCAACGAAGAGTGTGAAACAAGGATCGGTGGCGAGGGCCCCCCCTGAAATATTCATGCTGAAAGAGATCATTTGGTTGTGTGCGTGGGCGTGGAAAGGAATGGGGGTGAAGTTGAAATATTTGTATTCAAAGGGACTCCGCAAGGGAGGGAGGGAAAATTTGGCAGTGATCTTGAGGGAATTGGAGGACTGAACGAGGGAATACAATGATAGTTCCCTGGCGTTGGCGACGAGAATTTTTTCGTTCGTCAGGAAGCTGAAGTCCATCGTGTCGCAAGCCAGATCAAAAGCTTCAATGCACTGCAAGTCCGGTTAATTCATAAGTCACAATAACGACGTCAGGAGTTTCACTGACCTGAAAGGCGTCCTTTGACTTCCAATTCCAGATCTGCAAAAAGTCGGCCGCTCCATTCGTTCTGATGACATTTCTGAATAAAACACCATAATAATCCCCAAAGATCGAGGATTTTTGAACGAAGAGGTTGAACAACTCCAAATCAATGTCCTTGTCGATTGCTTTGAGGACAGGTGATACAGCTTCCGGATGGACGTTATCCTCTGAAAGGGATCTGAAACAGACATCAAACGCGTGATTCGCCCTTGACGTTCGTTAATATATAATGTCTGAGATACGACTTGAAAGAAACACTCACCCCCAGGGTGCTTCGGCAAGGTAAACCATGAGATCCTGCGCAGGCGAAAAATTGAAATGGGGGAATGGGTGGTCGACTTGGCAGCTCCACTGATGCAAGGTTGGGGCACTGGAGTGGACGTCTGCCGGTTGGGGTTGGAGAAATAGTATTCGCTCGGTTTGTCCGACTTGGCGTCCCAGAAATGCGACTGGGAATCCCAGAACGCCGGACGACCATCGGTACATAACCAGAGGGCACGGAACAGGGTCCAGGGCGTTCAATGAGTACTGAGCATTCTGCCATGCAGATTCTCTTTGTCGAAGCGACTGACGGAGTCCTTGGACGTCAGTATCGGCCGAACCAGGCACAGTGACCGGAATTGCGTGGAAATATTCGAGGTCGATTGAATACAGAAACTCCAAGGAAGAATCAATCGCTTGTTGAATATAATTGCATATCTGAAGAGACTTGAGTTAATTATTTATACATGTGAAATTTTGCCCTTACTTGACGAGCCCGTACGAGTTCGTACACATCTAGATGGCCGAAAATCTTTAACAAGATTTCGACAGGGCAGTCTAATAGTGTTAGGGTGGCTTGATTATATTCGCTCATGGTTGATGATTTGGTACTGCCAGTAACCCAGAGGTGAGATTTACTTGCAAGAATTTAGAACAGATCACACGAACCTTTCAAGTTGCTGGGTTGCAGTTTCGACAGAAGCAATGACGAGGTCAAGTATGTGCAGTTAAGAAATCGAGTAGGTAGCGACGACAACTAGGGATGGATTTCTTGTGGAGGTGGACCATTTTATACGCTGTGATGTGAATGTAAACGCGGATAACCGTCATCGATCGTTTATCCGCATACCTTGTTTAGGAAATCCGGGTAACACCACAGGGGCTAACAACACGTGAGCATGGTTTGAGTATGATGTCATCCTTGAACTTGAGGGGTAGCCTTCAAGTTCAGAATGAAACATGATAGAAATGCTGAGCTCTGGGAATGATATTCATGCTGGAAGCCTCATCACTACGTGATAGAGAATACAGTAAGTGATCAACTTGAACATCGGTTCCTCGTAGCGCAATTAATCGACTGCGTCTTCAAATTCTTTGGGGTCCTTCGTTCCGGGCCGCATTTCATCACTGAACTCTTCAGCTGCGTAGAGCGCAAGTCTGCCAGGCCAGGGTTGCTGAGTTGGGCTGCTGAGGAGTAAAAGTCGAGGGTATCGTCTATGAGCGAGGAGCAGTGTGAGTGTTGGTGGTATGAAACAGGAAAATATAGAACAATTGCGTGTCATAAGACAAGACGAGTCTGAGTGTGCAAAACGGAATGAATACTACAAGACGCGTGCAATGACGAAGTGAAGGAGGAGCAGACAAGTCAAAAAAGTATACGAACACACACCTGAAATGCAATTCCTCCCGTACGCATACCATATTGGCGCGATGATGTTGCACAACATTTTCTGAATCTGTCGGAACCTTTCAACAGCGCTATGGGACAACCACGAACCAGCCATTAATGTTACCGGAAGCCTGCAGGTCTATCCGTGGTATCTCACAACCAAATTGTGAAACTGAAATTGACGCTTACCTTGACACCAAAAACCAGTCATCACTGATATCTGCAGCGTTCAAGGCTGTAAATTTCGCTGATTTTACACGACCCGACGAGCATCTCGCAGCTAGTACAGGAACTTGAGCACTAGTGCACAACATCCAGCAGCTGCTAGTTCAGAATAAGCCGCAAGACTGAATAGACTCATCCCCGGGATTTGGGCAGGTGCTAAGCGCAAAGGCGTGGGAGACATGTCAGACGTCCGTCCTCGGCCTGCGGCATAGTGCATTATAGTCGTAGTCAACAGTTGTCGCTTTTTTCACAACTCTTTGCCAAACCTCAGACTAGGACGGGCTGACAGACTGTAACATATACATACACGAAGCCTTCCTCCCATCTCACCACCACAGTGGCACCACTCGCGTTATCATCACGATCGTCCCCATCATCGATTATCCCTCAGGGTCCTCGGCCAACACTTAGAAACATCTATGCCTCAGGCTCAGGCATATACTATAAAATCTCCCCTATTCCAACCTACTAGTCTCCGCTAGCCACACATTCATCAACAAGGAAGCAGTCGTCCCTATTGATAACTCCAACAACCAATTGGCTATCCCCAGCTCGTGTTTATGACAACCTACTAACAGACGTGGTTCTACTTCAAACCACTCACTTGGAAAACCACGTAGCTATCAAGTTGTGCGTACTTTATCGAGTCATGTTCAAGAGCCTGATATAATTGAAGAGATGTAGTAAAAGATGGCGGAAAGCCAGCCTCACGTCCCAGTGATGGTCTCGTGCCACAATGTTGAAGAGAAATCCATGAAGAAAATCAGGATGCCAGGAATTGAACAAGGCAGCTGCATATTATATATATACACTGTGTCTAAAAAGCCGTTCCCAATCACGATGCTGAGCGGGGACGAGTTCCTCAGCGCATGGTGGCAAGTTGTGCTCTGTAAGTGTAATTTTCATTGCGTTATTTATTGTCTCTCACTGCTCTGACAGGTCATTATACCCTCTGGAAGCACGGTATCTATCACCGTGACGTTAGCCCGAACAATCTCATGGTGTACCGGTTAAATGGCAAATGGGTTGCAGTCCTCAATGACCATGACTTGTCATCGATTTCACGCGATAGGCCTAGCGACAACGAGCGCGCAGGAACAGTGCCATTCATTGCAATTGAACTGCTCCGGCCAAATTTTCTCGCAGGCCAAGTCAAACACTTGTACCACCACGATGCTGAATCGTTTGTCTGGGTCCTCGTTTGGGTCTGTCTTCGGTACAAGGACGGCGAGCTCCTGCGCGTGAGGGAGGGCAGACTGCTCGACGACTGGCTCAAAGTGGATGCTACCAGATGCAGGGAGAAAAAGTCTTACTTTCAGTGGAACTTCAGGGAAGAGGACGACCTCGACCCTGAGATCCAACCCTCGTCATCGCACAAATCTACTAACTGGAAGCTTGCGGTAAAATGCCTTCACGCACTCTATTATTCCTCCTTGGCTAGCATGCCAGACGATAAAACTGAATTCGAGAAGCGGCTCCTGACGAACATGAAGTCTGTCGCTCCACACATATTTCACCATCCTGTCGACGTGTTATAAGTAGTCTTGTTACACGATAGATAGGCGGGAGCAAGCCCTGACGATGGGGATGTATAGCATTACTAGCAGATACTTGTAGGAACCTTTCAGAACGAGAGGCATGCGTGACCAGATACATATCACCTAACATCTGATAAACAAAGGCGTGAATTTGTTAGCGGAAGGCGGGGAGAGAAGTGGTTCTTGAGCGTGTAGAAGGGAGAAGGGAAAACACTGTAAGGACGCCCGCCATAAGAGGAAAGATATCGACGGCACGGTGTCAAGAGGGACAACGTTATACTCATAAATTGATCTGCGGCAGCGGACATTAAAGCTTATGGGGGAAAAGACTCGTGGAGGAAACAATTTAGCATCAGTGTATTGATGACCCGGGGCACGCCAACGACTGGCAAGGTGCTTCAAAAAGCACGAGTCTAGTAGAAGTCCTTACGATCCCTCTCCAACTCTTCCAAACATGGCCCGCAAACTGAGTAGTCTCATCCAGAACGTTCTCCACACGTTCCGCGTTCCCGAGGAGAAAATATAGGAATGCAGGTGATGTACACTGGGAAGTCAGTTTGTGAAAGTGAGGTGGATGGCGGAGAACTGGGTCCAGAGTATCATAGCTCTCCTTCGAATCACATTCTGTCGACATGGCTCTAGAAAAGTCAGACGTGAAGAATGTCAAAACGAAGCTAGCAGGTAACTCACCCATGTGAAGCTAACTGCTCAGCCTGCTATTGCCCCCCTTAAGAATACGTCTCGGTACTTAATCTCCCGCTCCTCGTCCGTTGCCTAGTACGCACCTTCGTTCTCTGGTTTGGGCTATCATATCATAAGCAGGCGGACAAATGGTAAACGTAGAATCTGACACAGAACGCACTAGATAGATGCATGGCGCACTTTGACGCGTGAAGTTCATTATCCGTGATTAAAATCTGATGAATATACAGTGATTCTGCCGATCCCTAGTAGAACATATAGATAAGACATAGAGGGCACATGGCAGAAAAGAAGACTCGGATCGGCTCCAATGATGGTTGAGCGCCTGATTTTCGGTTCTTGGAATTGTGCAGGCTCGTTTCATACAACATTCATCGACGAGCCTCTGGCCGATGGCTTGGCCTGGTTATCAACTTACAACAAAGTGGCTCCTCACTGCAACTTGATATTTGCACCACACAATCAGATAAAGGGTTCAGATTACACCTCTCCTCGATGATCAAACACCAAGAATTTATACACGGTTGCCCGACATTCAACGTTCAACAGCACTTGCACTCTCCGTGCTTGCAGTGGCACCTGCGCACGAAGTTGCGAATCAGATCGAGACAATATACAAAAATAAAGGACTGCGACTCACATGGCGTGGCATCCGCAGCCGCTCGAACCACAGTGGTCGTTAGAAGGAGGGACTTCAGCGACCTGTGAACGAGGGAGATCGGGATAAGACACTGAAATGCGACACGAGAAACGTCACTTACGATGTACATGTTGTAATGGATGATGTTGGTCTTTATGTTTGGGAATTTGTCGTTGCCTGCTCATTGACGACGTGAGCCTGACTCTTATATAGATTTCTTGTGTATGGTCTTGTTGCCGCTCAATTCTTACTATTGGAAACCGAGTCACTAATTGAACACTGATTTTCTCACCTTCCTTCCTATCTCTCCAATTCTACGACCTACCAAATCGCGCAAACAGCCCATTGGTCCGCTACATGTGCATCCGATGATAAAACGGTACCACATGCCTCCATAAAATGCCTCAGGAGTTATCTGGAATCACTGGAAATCGAGCTGCATCGCCAAGTCCATCTTTCCATCCTTTCGCCCTCCGAGATGGGCTCAACATAGGAGTGCATGCGCTCGACGGGGCAAGAAGATGTAAGACTGCAGATCGGGGGTGTTCTTTGCGGGGTGCTCCACTGCGAGGTGACCCGTATTAGGCGTGAGGATGTCAGTATACAGGAAGCAAGTCATAGAGCCATACGATTAGGCAGTAGGGTAGCACAGTCATGGATAAATTTATCACATAGCGGCAATCTGTAAGTGGCAGTGGTGCGTCTTTTCTTGTGAGAATCATAACCGAACTTGGGTACAGCTTCGACGAGGTGGGACTGGACAAGATCCGTAACCCATTTTGGAACCTCTTGTCCGCACCGAGTCTGAAGTTTGAGTTCTAAAATGTCATACTTTTTGGGAGCGTGAACATGCTATAATAGAAACAATGGAAACGCACAAGCTTGAAAAGTTCCTTATCTTCCTCAGTTCGCCGCCAGTTATCGCCAGTACGCGTCTGTCCATCCCAGTTTTTTTCGCCAGCCATGGTGAGCTCTGTATCAAGCGATATCCGTACACGGGGATCTCCTGGGAGTTGGAATGGAGTTCGGTTGTAAAACGTCCTCTTGACTAGGATATTTATGAGCGACGAGGTCAGATGTGGGGGTGCTTACATACCTGGCTGCAGCTGCTTCGTAACAATACGATACTGAACCTCTCATGCAAGCCGAATCATGGAATCGACTTAGGCTGGTGCCCTCTTGCTTGTTGACTATAGCCTGGAGCTCCTCGCCCATGGTGTATTTTCCACCCAGAAAAGCATTCACGAGATGTTCCTTGATCGGAGAGCGCGCCTTGACAGACTTTTCACCCATCTAGGCTTCTTTGCGCTCTACGAAAATCTAAGGGAGGATACTGAGCGTGACCTTGGCACACCAAGTCAGGTACACTTACGGTTTTCACCTCTGTGTCGCCGTACCACCAGAGACGGTTAACTTCTGCACCCTCTGTCTTCTCTAGTCGACTGAGGTACGGTTCATTGTCGAAGTATATTGAAGTAATGGCTGCAACACCCATTCGCGTCACATCTTCTGTTGATTGAAATTCAAAGACATACCAGAGTCATTCTGCTGGAATCCCTTATCGACATCGAACGCTATTAGAGGTGAATCGTTGTGACGATGAGGTGGGACTCGACCTGTTGTACTCGCTTGCTGGTAGTAAGTTATGCGTAATAGAAAGAGGTATGTGGCTGTGCCTCAAGATGACGTCATCTCAGTCATTTTCGTGGAGGTGTACCACGACAAAGTTTACTCAGCCTCTTATCTTAGGGAAATCGTATTAGACGAGGAGAAGAGGTGATCGTCCTGTGAGTGTATTTCTGTGTGTGCGACTCACAAAGTTCATTAATCTCACTGGACATACCACAAGTGGAAATTACAGGCCAGTCTTAGTAATCTAAAAGCAGCCATCTGTTGTGCACACGTCATCCACTGGCGCTCATCCACCGCTGCTCACAGCAAAATTAAACCTCTACGATATGTTTGCCCCCACTCTTTGCTTTGCCTCGATCTCGTTCCCCCGGTCGCTTGCTCGTGCCTAGCGGTCGTTGATTGCCTTATCCAGCTTGTTCTTGTCTCGCGCAGTTTTACAGGCCTCCCTCATATCGTTTCACGTACCATCCTCACAATGCTGTAAAGTGATACAACGAACTGTGTTTCTGTCCCACTCAGTTCTCTCAGGATGTTTCGCCCACTTGTGCGAGATTGTTCGTTCGGGCAACCCTAAACTCAGGTTCGATGCTGGGTATAGAATAGAATACAAAGTATGATCTAGTACTGTACGTTCCATACCACATTATCTCTCGAATCTCCGTAATGCATCAATTGCGGGAATATGATTATCGTTATGAAGGTCTGAAAGTAGTGATTTTAGCAAGTGCGACTCAATGAAGAAGGCTCGAGAGACTCACAAATCGCGGCACTTTTGCCAATGTCGTCCATGTGACATGCGGCTCAAATCAAGCTCCGGACATGCTCCTCTAGGTATCACTAATGCAGTCCGAGGACAATAAAATCGGGCTCGAGAAGCGGGTGGTACCCAGAATAAGAGCTGTTGTTTGGGTCCTACTACCCACCCACCGTCATGATCCAGGATAAAGGAGGTCGACTGTTGGTCATCACGGAAGGCTCCCGCCATTAACTCAGTAGGGTTGCACAGCGCATGGGCAGAATTAGACGAGAAGCGAATGAGGCGATTGTTGCGTGTCTTGGCAGTGGTGGTCTCGATGGGATGCATGATGCAATGATCATCTGAGGATACTGAATGATCTGACTCTGAGTCGGTGTACTTTTGCACGGGCTGCCTGATTCCTACATCCCACAGTCGGATGGTGTGATCCCAAGAACCACTCACGACGTGAGTGCCATCCGGCGAGTACGAGACTGAGCTAACATAACTAGTGTGCCCTTTCAAGGGCTCACCAACTGGCTGCCGTGTGGCTGGATCCCACAGCCGGACAGTGCGATCCGAAGAACCAGTCGCGATGCGAGTGCCATCTGGCGAGAATGAGACCGAGGTGACCCAATTAGTGTGCCCCTCCAAGGGCTCACCAACTGGCTGCCATGTGGCTGTATCCCACAGCCGCACAGTGTGATCATTTGAGCCAGTCGCGATGCGAGTGCCATCCGGCGAGAACGAGACCGAGGTAACTTCCGCAGTGTGCCCCTCCAAGGGATCACCGACTGGCTGCCCTGTAGCTGTATCCCACAGCCGGGCAGTCTTATCAGCTGAGCCAGTCGCGATGCGAGTGCCATCCGGCGAGAACGAGACCGAGGTAACTTCCGCAGTGTGCCCCTCCAAGGGATCACCGACTGGCTGCCCTGTGGCTATATCCCACAGCCAGACAGTGCGATCCGAAGAACCAGTCGCGATGCGAGTGCCATCCGGCGAGAACGAGACTGAGGTAACTGCCCCAGTTTGCCCATCCAAGGGATCACCGACTGGCTGCCCTGTGTCTGTATCCCACAGGACAGCACCAAACACAGAGCCAGTCGCGATGCAAGTGCCATCCGGCGAGAACGAGACTGAGGTGACTTCAAAAGCATCCCACTCCAAGGGATCACTGACTGGCCGCCCGGTGACTGTATCCCACAGCCAGACAGTTTCATTGCTTGAGCCAGCCGCGATGCGAGTGCCATCTGGCGAGAACGAGACCGAGGTAACCCAATGAATGTGCCCCTCCAAGGGCTCACCAACTGGCTGCCCTGTGGCTGTATCCCACAGCCGGGCAGTGTGATCCTCTGAGCCAGTTGCGATGCGAGTACCATCCGGCGAGATCGAGACTGAGGTAACTTCCGCAGTGTGCCCCTCCAAGGGATCGCCGACTGGCTTCCCTGTGGCTGTATCCCACAGCCGGACAGTGTGATCGTATGAGCCAGTCGCGATACGAGTGCCATCCGGCGAGAACGAGACCGAGGTAACTCCCGCAGCGTGCCCCTCCAAGGGATCACCGACTGGCTGCCCTGTGGCTGTACCCCACAATCGCGCAGTGCAATCCCAAGATCCAGTTGCAATACGAGTGCCATCCGGCGAGAAAGAGACTGAGGCGATGATACTAGTGTGCCCCTCCAAGGGCTTACCAACTGGCTGCCGTGTGGCTGTATCCCACAGCCAGACAGTGTGATCGTGTGAGCCAGTCGCGATGCGAGTGCCATCCGGCGAGAACGAGACTGAGGTAACTTTATCAGTGTGCCCCTCCAAGGGATCACCAACTGGCTGCCCTGTGGCTGTATCCCACAGCCGGGCAGTGTGATCCGAAGAACCAGTCGCGATGCGAGTGCCATCTGGCGAGAATGAGACCGAGGTAACCCAATTAGTGTGCCCCTCCAAGGGCTCACCAACTGGCTGCCCTGTGGCTGTATCCCACAGCCGCACAGTGCGATCCCCAGAACCAGTCGCGATGCGAGTGCCATCCGGCGAGAACGAGACCGAGGTAACCCAAAGAATGTGCCCCTCCAAGGGATCACCGACTGGCTGCCCTGTGGCTGTATCCCACAGCCGCACAGCGCAATCCCAGGAACCAGTCGCGATGTGAGTGCCATCCGGCGAGAACGAGACTGAGGTAACTTCCTCAGTGTGCCCCCTGAGCACGGTCTGAGCGGCTGGCCAGTTCATATCACGTCCAGATGCGACATGGAGAGTGTTCGGAAACCGCGCAGAGAATAGTCTCGATAGCGGAGAGTTGATAGGCGTGAATGGGAGCGCTGATACATACAGATGTGGTGTGCTGTGTAAAATCATGCCGCCGAACACTTGAATGAACCGCTGGACATCCATGGCGGTAAGCGAGAGATCTTTGAATTCGGAATGGCCCTGCGGTTCCGTGTGAGCACTTGGTCTGACATCCAGTAAACATATGCTCACCTTCGGCCACTGGGCAATGAGCGGAAGGGCAATAACTGCACCACTGAGTACGTTTATAAGGGCAAGTACCTCGAGCCAGAAAAACAGACGTTCGTGGTCGAACAATGATTTCACTTCTTTTGCCAGCTCCTTGTCGAACACCGTGTCTCGTACGTGCGCCGTCCAAAATCGACAGGAATAGGACATATGTGGGAGAATGCGTGTTTCAATTCGTTCTCGCAGTCCGGGGTCTTCACAATTAGGGAGATACGAAGACTGCAAATCACAGATATTGAACCGAAGACCATCTTCCATCACTCGAAGTGACGCGAATGCAAGGTCGCGTTGCATGCTCGGTACGTCGATGAAAAACTCCCCGCTGCGTAGTTCGTCCGTCAGGAAATCGCGGAAGGATGCGTGAAGAGGTCGGATTGGGGAATCTGGGTTGGTGGTCCCGCTGAGGAGGGAACCCGTGTATTTTACTGTAAGCCCCACGTCGTAATGGTCCTCTCGGGCTGGAAAATGGTGCCTCATGGCGTTCAGGGAAGCTAAAGGAAGAGGTTCAGATGTGCCTAGTATTTGGCCCATCACTGAGCGAAATCTCGCTAGCGCCTTCGAATGCAGTTTCTGTGAACGCTGGACATTGCTAGACGTATCCATGTGCATAATATCTGTTAAAACGAGGCAATACATGTCGTACAACAGCATGCTTCTCTCAGCAGGATCGCGTGACACCACAGCGTCGTAATGATCCATCGGAGATAATCCAGCATGGGATTGTTTGATGTATTCGCAGGCAAGACGAGCCCACTCGAAAAGTCCGCCAGCCATCTCAGCAAGGACGGTAAATTGTTCGTCTTGGAAATCTTTCAATCCTTTCAACTCCTTGGATATGTAAGCATGGATGTCGCGCTCTGCGACTTCCGGTGGAATGTCGTCCATGGACATCCGGCGGATATGCTGAGCGCCTGTAAGCTCATTTTCGATGTCAGAGAGCGGCCGAGACGTAACAATAATCCGGACATTTTTTGGGAGTTCGGTGATTGCAGGAACAGCCAATTTACCGGCAAGAGTGCGGAGAAGGCTGCGCCGTGTCTCAACTCCACCGCTCTCGTCCAATGCATCGATGATAACGACGATGGGCCCTGTAGTTGATGCTGAAAGCTTCTTTAGCGGTTCCGCCAGAAGCTTCTGCCACTGCTGCATAATATCCACTGAGTTCTTGAGCGCATTGTCGTTTTGAACTGCCTCCGCCAATGCTCTCTTCATCTCCGGATGATGGTCAGCCAGGTCGCGCGCGATGGTGGCAAAAACCTTTTCATGGCGACGTTCGGCTTTTCGATCATGGTCGAAACAATAAAATGAGCCAAGCCCTCCTACTTCGTGGAACCATTTAGCAATGGTGTGGGCGATGGCTGATTTCCCCTTTCCTGCAGGGCCAGATAGCCACAGCACACGTTCAACGTCATCTCCGGTGCTCTTGACCCAGTCCTTGATCTGGGAGAGGATTTCCGTTCGCGTTCCTGGTAGGCACTGTTTTGCGGTATCTAGTCCCGCGCCCGGTGCATAAGTCATACCGCTGAGGTCCAGTCTTTCGCCTGAAAAGGTATGAATACATGTCAAGTTACAGAACACGTCCAAATTCTTACCTGTACGGGGAAGGGAGATGGCCATGTCCCGGAAAACTTGGTCCCGGAAGGTTTGCATGAGTGCGTCCAACTCGTTATTGTACTGTTGGATTATACTATTCGTTTCTGAGACGATGTTCTTTCCGAATCTCTTCCCTGTGATGATGGTAGAAGCCTGAGGAGGTGCGAAAGCGCAACAGCTTGTAAGACTCACAAAAATTCTTGGTCTCCCCATAATCTCTGATAAATTGGGCGCATCGAAGAGTCAGACCAGAGATCTGTTCAAGGATAGTTCTCATTGATGAAATGTGGCGAAGGGTCTCGCCTTCCATCACGAAGCGGTAAACTTGACTCAATTTCTTGAGAAGTTGAATTACCGCTTTATCGCGATCTACTTGAGCAAGAATGATCTGCACGAAATGGTGGGTGAGCAATAGATCGGGATGGGGGTGAAACCGGACACACATTTGAGGCAGAAGACAATATGCCCAGTGCTATCTTGACATATGGGTGTATCTATGAAACAGGGTTAGTTCGGTTCCGATAGAGAGGAAGGGTACATACATCCGCGATTTCCCTGATAAGAGTGTTGAATATCCTGAGGGGTTGGAGATATGTGTCCTGAACATTGTCTGCGGCATCGAGACCCGCTTGTCCATCTTGAGCAGCAGACGCTGCAGATTGCGCGTGTTCTGAAAGTAGCTCCATGCTGTCTGCAGCTGCATCGGCAGCCTGAAGGGCCACTTGGGGGCCAGTACGTTGTTCCACACCAGACAGGTCATCCTGAACATGTGCAATAATCTGAATTTAGAGAGAGCAGAAGTGAAGAAGTTTGAGCACTTACCTCAACACGCAGACTCGATGAAGAACCTTCGACAACTGAAATGGATTTCTTGTGGAGGTGAACCATTTATATGGTGAATGTAAACGCGGATAACCGTCAGTCGATCGTTTATCCGTACACCCTGTTTAGGAAATTCGGGTAACGCCACAGGGGCTAACGACACGTGAGCATGGTTTGAGTATGACGTCATCCTTGAACTTGAGGCTAAGACCAGAAGTTCAAAATATTGAACGCGATAAAATGCAGAGCTCGCCCTGGGCTAATGATATTGATGCCACTACGTGATAGAGAACACAGTAAGTGATCGACCTCATAGCGCAATTACAACCAGCATCGACTGCGTCTTCAAATTCTCTGCGGTCCTTTGCAATTTCAAAGCGTCCAACAGCCACAAAAAGGTGGCCAGTCCAACTGTCGTATTAGCGCAAAAACTGGTGATCTCATCGATAGAATGGCTACTGAACAGAATGACAGCGTCAATGGCATTCCGGGCCGCATTTTATCACCAATCTCTTCCGAAAGCTGCGTAGAGCGCAGGTCTGCAAAGCCGGTGTTGAGTTGGGATGTTGTGAAGGAAAAGTCGAGGGTATCGTCTATGAGCTGTACATGTGAGGAGCAGCGTGAGTGTTGGTCGAATGTAATATGAATAATTGCGTGTTATAAGACAAGACAAATCTGACTATGCAGAACGGAATGATTGGTCAAATACGCGTGCAGCGACGAAGTAAAGAGCCAAAAGCACGAGCGGACACGTCAAAAAAGTATGCGAGCACACACCTGAAGGCTGAAATGCAATGCCCAAATTCCTCCCATACGCCTACCGTTATCACTAGCGATGGTGGGGTCTGAAATTGCTGTTAAACTGGTCATCGGAGCTGAAGCCTGAGATGTAAGATCTCGGCGGGTTGTGACTATTGGCCCGATGGTTGTTGCACAACGTTTTCAGAATCCATCGGAACCTTCCAACAGAGCTATGGCATAACCACGAACAAGCCATTAATGTTACCAGCGGCCTGCAGGTCTATCTGTGGTATCTCAGAACTTACTTGTGAGACCGAGATTAACACTTACCAAAAACCAGTCATCACTGATATCTGCAGCCTGGGTCCAAGGCTAGAAATTTCACTGATTTTATGCGACCCGACGACATCTTGCAAATAGTGCAGGAGCCTGAGCTCTAGTGCACAATATCCAGCAGCCTAGTGTTACAGAAAATTTAGGCCGCAAGAGTCAAGACTGAGCGCTGAGCAGACTTCCCAGGGGAGGTCACTCGAGCCGTAACACACATACGGGAATAAATTCCCACACTGTGAAATTGTCATAGACCGTCATCTACACTAGGTCACGATGCACCACCAATTGATCACCGCATCACCAACCAACCAGTCATTCTGGTACACCCGAGACTAATCACTGACTCACGCTTCCTGTGGTCGTAAGGGTGTCGGCGCCTCCTTTCCTCCCAGTGCCCTCTTGTTTCTTTTCTAGAGATGGTGTTGTATATTCGTTGCATATCAATCATGCTGTATCAGGCTGTGACAATTGATCATCACCATCCCATCAACGCACGAAGTAAATCGAGTGTAGTGCCTTTGAATCGAGATCTACCCTTACAATTTTCTGGCATCCTCATGGTATGATGGCCCGATGATTGAGGTAGAGAGCGAGAAGGTGAGCATGAGAGGATGCGGACGGAAATTAGGCGTTGAGAGATGCGCTTACTTGCTAGGGGATGCCAGGCCAGGTGGGACAGATGACTTATATATTTTGCTTCGTCAGGACCTATGCTTCATGCCTCACCTTTCTGGCACTATGCGGACATGATATAATCAGTGAACTTGGAGCAGCCGTTACGCCCCCCGCGTCCGGCGGTGAGAATGTGATGCTCATCAAGAAATTCTGGTTCCGACGGCAGGCTGTTCGATGGCGACATCACCCCTAGGCTCAACTTTTCTGTTGTACTTGTCAGTGATATTATGAAATCTTGAATTGACACACCGGTAGCAAGCACGTATCTGAAACAGAGTGGCCAAAATGATGAACAGTTCTTCGATCTTTCAAATATTCTGCGCATGTGACTGGTTTGCAGCTTCACAGCCATCATAGCCAACATATACGTCACGGTTGACTCAACCAAGGGACCCTAGATCGAGTGTCCCCTTTCTGGTTGACCTCATGCCAAAGCACATACTTCGGTCATTCGGTTCAGGAACGGATATCGCCCCCATGATGCTCATTTCGGTGATAAAGGCGCTGGGTGGTGATATATCTAGTGCGAACACCGTCTTCATACGTCCACCAAGTTTGCCACTCGATCACACCCATCCTCTCACAAGATGACTCTAGTCTCAAACGATCCCAGTTTCTGCATCAGTAAAAAACCAAATTCGTGGGAGTTCTAGTTACAGCTACATAGTGCTACAGAGCCACTGTAGTACTACATAGGCAGCCAAGGCGCTCTATAGTTCTCTGTAGCCAAAATCAGGGCTATGTAGAGCTGCGGGAGGTGCCGGGATTAGCCCATAGAAACTGTAGCTACTGTAGCTACTGTAGCACATTGTAGTGTTTTGGAGCATGCAGTAGTAATTCTAATTCTAAGCAATTGTAGCGGAAATACAAAAAGTATTGAGGTCAATGAATGTATTCAAGTAGAAATCGCTTGCCAACTCGTAGACATTCGCACTTGTCCATCCGGGGTGAACAGAATGTCCCATCTTTGGTATTAAGTGACACGGACGAAGAATTTCGTCAACATGTATCACGGCTGCGTTGCGATGCAGTCGGCGAGTCGAACGAGACACCTGAGGCAGGCCAGAGAAGGGGTCCAGCTCCCTAAATGGCGTGAACCACTCGACATATGCTAACGCTCGAGAGTATGCAAATTGACGGGGCAAAGTGAATATGACACGGACTTGTGCTACTCACACATCTGCAGTATACATGTAAAATTTCCGATGACTTCGAATAACAATCACTTACCGTCTAACGTGCGCACATTCGTGGTCCGAACAACTTCGCTCGTCAGGGCCATATCAAATCTGGCAGGGGATCCAGGCTTGCGGCCTGGACCAGGAGGTATTTCAGGTGACGCTCTGATGCGCCACCGCTGCGGTGATTCGTCTACCCATGGATCCGGCGGAGCAACAATTACAACTTGTCGAAAAACGTCGAAGCGATCCTGCGGACCAGGGACGATGCTAGTGTGTGGCATATGCTTGTGTAGGAAGAGTTTGAGGGCTGGAAGAAATGAGACAGCGCCGTGTGCTGTGATGAGCTGCTGAACGGACCGTCGAGGGTGCGGAGGAGTTTTTGCGAGGACACGGACTACATGTTGCTCAACGACGGGAGGCATTAAAGTTGATTTGGCGAGGGCGGTACTGCTGGTGTGAGGCTCGAATTGCATCTCCTCCATCTCAGAATCTAAGTCTGAATTGTCACTGTACTCATGGCCTGTGGGCCTCGCCATGGCGACCGACTGAGACTGTACTGAAAGCCAATCAAGATAGGAACTGCGCATAAAAATCGCTTCCTGGCGTTGAAGCCAGAGGGCCATCTGTTCTTCGTAATCGCGCTTGTTGCTAGCACGATAAGCTTCTTTAGCGAAATCGATATGGAGTCGTTCGGGGAGCTCAGTGTTGAAACCATCTGTGGTACCGAACAATGATATTGACTGGACGTAGTGCGAGAGCTGGTGTAGTTTAGGGATGTTGAAATGCTCACGAACTTCAAGTTCGTGTAGGATATTCTTGTTGGCGTGAAATACGGCAAGGGCGCCCTGCAGACGATCAAGGGTGTCAGTTGTGTGCATTCGGAGTTGTGCATAATAGGAAAAATCCAGAATTGCTCGCGCAACGACTAACACTTGACTGGTAAGTGATTAAAATTGATTCTGTCAGTGCGAACCTTGTGAAGCATGTATTGAAGCTTACCCTGGGACCGCACCAGCAAGTAACCCTATGAAAACGCGCTGCATTTGTTTGTGTTCTGCGCCGGTCCATTGTTTCACTGCAGATATTCCTTTTTTGAAATGGCGAAGACCAGGATAATTCGGTATTGTTTTGAAGCGTGAATCCATTTCAGCATCGCCGATAATATCAAGACACCACTTAACCAAGTGATCTTTGAAGACGCCCTTGTGGAGTTGATGTAGGAGGTCAGGCATAAAGGAGAGAAAAATGTCTGTGTGTGGGAGATTGGCCCAGAAAGGATTATAGACGGCCCGCAGTCCATAGTCGTCAAATTCAGCTGGATGTTGACCGTTTTTCCGCCTATCTAGGACCTCTTTGATAAACTGAGGGTCCCGCATCAGGGAACTCAGTGGATCACCTCTTTCATTGGCTCCAACCAGACACTTGGGACAGCGATTTTCTTTGCAGCACGACACGAGACATTGTTCCGGAAAATCCGCCACATAAGCAGCGAGGATCGGGTATACTCGGCGTACCATTGAGTCGGCACAGACCATGTCAAGACCATCTCGTCCTGCAGTGATGAGCGGTTGAAGGAGGAGGGACATGCAATGGTGGAACAGTCGGTAATGTGCAAGGGAGCGTGCATCCGATGTGAAGCAATCAAGTTTTACTGCAGGCAAGTATCCAATTAAGACTGTTGCTCGTGCTGACGTTTGCCTCCTTTTTTCTTTCGCGATGTTGCCGATCGAGAGGTATACAGGCCACGCTGATTTATCACCTCGGAATTGCGACAGACATGTCTTGTCTGACGCAAGAATGACAGGTGCGATGGTTGCTCCTTCTGGCAACAGTTTCTGGACATTGTAGGTCAGTACTTGCTTGAATTATTGGACTGGTACTTACTTGCTTGTCACTCCACCAATCCGCAGTCCACATATCATCGATTACTCGGTGAAGTCCTTCACGGTCCTTGTATGCACGTGTAGGTGCGTATACCATATGGTTCTTGAATAAAGGATTTCCGATGAGATCTTTAACGCACTCCACAGGGTCACGCATCCAAAGCTCAACATCCTCGCGCAGCAACTGGCCAGCCTCATCTGTTCGATTTCCCTCAATGCTAACCTTCTCGCAACTCCAGGCAGGTCCGTGTGGAAGGCTATCAACTTTCTGCATGAAGGATCGATTGTTGTGAAACGACGGCTGTGTTCGGTTTTGCGTCTATTGCTATGGTCAGTACATTGTTTCAGTGGTCAACACCAAGCTTACTATTGGTAGCTTCAGAAACTCATCTGTTCGAGTCTGCCCGAGGCTTTTAACAAGCCATTCAGCGAGTCCCCATTCTTCCCTGGTGACCAAAGTCAACTGTCTCGCAAGCACAATAAACATAACAACTCGCACTCATCACAAAACGGTGCCCACTCGTCTTCATTTTCATCCTCCTTATGCCGCTGATACCTTTCAAAACCAGTTTGCCCCTCCCGCAATGTCCAGCCAGCATCACAGCACTGCTCAAAATATCGCCCGCTATTTTCTATCACATTGTCCAAGTCTTCATCAGCAACGTCCTCAACAGTCACCCGCCGACTTTTTGATGCTGCTGGCTCGCCGTCATTAGGTTCGAAAGACTTAGAGCGCGAGCGGCGAAGCGGGGAAAATGAATTGTCGTTAGAGAAGTCCACTGGTAGGTCACCCTCATTGTCTGTATCTTCAACCAGTAACTCCCATTTTCTTAGACATTCAGGGCGGATAGCTATATGCTTCGAGACACTTTCCCTTGAAGGGAAATCCTTGCCACAGAATCCGCAGCTGTGATACATGGTTGGTGGGGGTTTTGGTGAGTGATTTGGACATCGTTTTTGGAGATCATTTCTGACGTGTACCGTAATTCAGAGTTTATGCACCCGGTTAACCTAACATGTACCGTAATTTATATAGGGCACCCGGTCCACCCGTCCTCACCCCCGGTTGTGCGCAAGGTTCATCACCCATCTACCGCCCTTTTCCAACCACAGTTGTGCGCAAGGTTCATCACCCATCTACCCCCCTCTAATCATGGTTGTGCGCAAGGTTCATCACCCATCTACCGCCCTTTTCCAACCACGGTTGTGCGCAAGGTTCATCACCCATCTACCCCCCTCTAATCACGGTTGTGCGCAAGGTTCATCACCCATCTACCGCCCTTTTCTAACCGCAGTTGTGCGCAAGGTTCATCACCCATCTACCCCCCTCCCTGGCAGTTGTGCGCAAGGTTCATCACCCATCTATACCAGCTGGGTAAGGTCCGAGAAATTCATTCTTCAAGATTGTTTCTGACATGTACCGTAATTTTTTAGGTCCATTATGGAGACTAGCCCTGTAACGGCACTACACTAGTCTAGAAATGCCATGGGCGCCAAGAAGCAACTCTAACAGTTGCACCCGCTTTGCCTCCTCACAACGCTTCAGTTCTGCATCCCATCGATCGATGACAATCCTTCGCAAGCTCGCTTGCATAAGGGTAAGCGCTGGTCCTGGTGCTATTTCTAACAGTTGCAATTGTTTTGCTTTCTCACAGGCCTTAACTTCTGCCTCCCAGCGCTCCAAAATGAGCCTTCGCAAGTACGACTGAGAAACAGAGATCGGGCCAGGAGTTTGACGAAATGGAGGGAGTGGGAACATGGGCTCCGCACCAGGCACTTCATGCCTTGGCTCTGCGCCAGGCGCTTTGACCTTTGGCCTGCGAGCCAGTGAGTATTTGGGGGTAATGAGGAGGGGCAACTCACCTTTTAGCGCTAATTTTCCTGCCTTCACTGGTGTCCTCATGGGATGGTGATATTGGGCTGTAAAAATTGTTAGAGGTTGGTGAGTGTTTGAATAAGCTCCGTACCGTTTTTTGGCTGAGTCGGAGGTGTCCATGACAATGAATATATTGTACCGGTACGTTCACGTTCAAACCTTTTATCATTCCCCGTTTAACACAGCTTTTAGCCCTGAAATCAACAAAGATTCAAGGTTCAAATTGTGAGTGTTTATATCCTGTGTGGCGTTATAAAACCAGCTGAACTGCAGGTCGTTCGCACCTATAAAATCGGCTGAACCGAAGGTCATTCGCACCTTGTGTTCCGAGGACCAACAACCATGGCCAACTCTAAGGCCACCTCAAAGCAATCAAAATCAAGCGCTCCAACATCACCGCGTAGAACGCAACCGCTTCCGCGCACCACAAGTGGTCGACAACGAAAACCAACTGAAAAAGAAAATTACCGATGTAAGTTGCTGCTCTCTGCTACTACGACAACGTGTTTTGCTCACTCGCAACACAACCTCACTCTATAGTATCCGAATCGCAACATATTGTCCGCCGTCAAGCAAGAAAGGAAGATAAATTAGAAAAACGTAAGAAAAAAGCATTGAAGTCTGCCTATCAAGGCAATCCCAAAGACTTCGAGAGAGAACCATCCGAACTGCTTAGTGACCCCGACAGGGCGGAAGACACTATGGTTTGATCACTCACCTTTTTTCCTGCGACTCAACAACAGCTGATTTTCTTTTCAGTTCTCGGATCACAGTGTCCAGACGAAGCTGTCCAATGCCAGGGTTCTCACATTCAGTACAACGAAGATTCCCGTAGCGCCACACACCAGTGGCAGCGAACGCAAGTCTACTACTCGACGGGACACAACTCCAACAAGCAACGTTGATGACAGTTCTACTACCTCGGACGATACTAGTGATGAGTCTAGTGACAACTCTCGATCCGAGGCTGGGGCTGACGTCGCTGACGAAGAGGATGAAGACATCATCGAAGAACCATCGACTACCGCTCAGGGGACGAAACGACCTCTCGACACTGCACCAGAAGATGCTATGGTAAGGCCAAAGATCAAGAAAAATGTCGACGGTTCACGTCAACGTGTCAAAGCGAGCGATTTCGACGACATATCAAAAGAGATTCTTACCACTGCGACCTCCATTTTCCGCTGCCTAGTTGTTACTCGGGCACCGTTCCCTGACACTATAGCTGTCGAGACAAAACTGGCAAAAGAGGCCTGGCGTGAGGCAGGCCAAATCAAAGGCACCAATGTCAAATTAATGTTGGAGTACGAGTATGCAAGTCGTTACGGCCCGAGTAGCCGTGACGCAAGTACGATACCATTTTCTTATGTCTCGTTTCACTTTAGTTTACCTTTGACAGTATCTTGTTGCCACTGGCCAGACGTGCGACGTCTGGCAGACGTATATGATGCGCAGCTCGCGTCATCGTTTTCCCGCTGATTAGCATTCACTATATATTCACAGTAGCTATCTACCAGAGACCTCAGGCGTTGTCACTCAGTGTACGCGATCTGAGGTCAGTATATCCCTTAGCGCTTAGTCCCATTCATTTAGCTCACATCCTACTTAGAGTTCTATCTGTCCTACAGGTGAATATATAGGCGTTGTCACTCAGTGTACGCGATCTGAGAGTTCTATCTGTCCTACAGATAACGCATACACTAGGATACTAATTCTATAAGGTTATGAGCCCTGCGCTCTACTGAAAAGACCTTACCGCCTCACGCTTCCCCGCTAAACGATCCCAGAGACCTAGCCCACTATGTCCTCAACAGTACCAATCACCACAGACACCCTCCCGAGCAACGTGCCAAAGCTCGACGTGAAGGGAACAAACTGGGCGATATTTTCGCTCCGTTTCCAGATAGCCGTCGAGGCGAAGGAGCTGTGGAAGTGCTTCGATGGAACGACATCACGTCCTGTAGGGGTATCCACTACCGCCTCGGATGGAACAGTCACCGTCTCGCCCCCCGATCCTGTTGATTTAGCGAAGTGGTTAAAAAGTGAGAACACCGCGAAACACTTACTAGCCCAGAGAATCCCCGACTCCACAGTGCTACGTGTACGGACCCTAACCGACGTAGCTGCCATGTGGGCAGAGATCGTGCGCGAATACACCGAGAAGGGTGCGTACGCGCAGACCGACCTGCGTACAAAGTTCCTGGAGTCGAAGTGTGCGGCTGGTGGCGATATACGCCAGTTCCTCGACGATCTGCGCGCTAAACGAGACGAGTTAGCTGCCGTTGGCGTGATCATCGAGGAGAAAGATTACCGTTCTACCATCATCCAATCCCTCCCAAACCATCTTGCCAGTTTCGCGTCCAGCCAACTCGCGGCTGCTCGACTTTACAGTCCAACCCAGACCATAGACCCCGACATTCTGATCTCGTTGATAATCGAGGAGTCCGAGCGACGTAGTCGCAAGGACGTTCGTGGCGGCAATAGCCGCGGCACGACAAAGGGGAAGGATGGTGACGAGGCCCTATCTGTGGCCCCAGGAGACTTCTCCAGTCGAGGACGAGGCAATGGAAGAGGTGGGAGACGTGGAGGCTTCAATGGGCGTGGTAGACAGCGCCCGCCCTGCTGGAACTGCGGTTCCAGGGAGCACTTTAAGGCTGACTGCAAGCAGCCAGACAAGTCAGCGGGCACGACAGCTGTCGTCGTGCGTGGATCTGCTCACGTTGTGGACGACTACGACTCCGAGGAGGACGGCGTGTTCGCCGTCGACTCCATGTCAGAGCTGGACTCTGACATCCCCGATCTTCTCTCCCTGTCCGATTCGGACGACGACGACGAACGCGAAGCCTACGCTGCGAACGACGCAGACTGGTTCTCAGAAGTGGGAGGAGATGACGACGAGGATGAGCACATACCTGGTCCAACAGACGACGTTGAGCTCATTGCCCAGGCAAGCGATGAGCACGCTGAGACGCCAGTCGTCGAGCTCTACGACTCAGGCTCGACGAGACACATTTCTCCCTACCGTGATCAGTTTGAAACACTTACCCCCATACCCCCCAAGTCCTTTGCCGCCGCCAACAAACAGCGTTTTGACGCGACGGGCATCGGGAGTATGATAGTCGACGTGCCAAACGGCATGGACGTGTCGCAGTTGCGACTGACTGAGGTATTGTTCTCGCCAGAGGTCGGGTACACACTCGTATCGGTGGGGCGTCTTGATGCGCTCGGATTTTCCGTCGCCTTTGCAGATGGCGTGTGTACCATCCGCAATCCATCCGATGTCGTCGTTGGACGCATCCCAAGGTCCCCGCGTGGCCTGTACCGTGTAGTCCACGAGCAGGAGCCAGATGGTGCCAACTCCGCGGTGGAAACCATCACCGTCATGGAGTTCCATAGACGGATGGGCCACATAGCGCCGTCCGTGGCACGACGACTGGCTGAGAACGGCATGGTATCGGGAGTGAAGGTCGACCTGTCGTCTGGGGAGCCTGTCTTCTGCGAATCGTGCGTGTATGCCAAGGCGACACGCAAGCCGATCGCCAAGGAACGAGGGGGAGAGCGTGCCAAGGAGTTTGCAGGTGAGGTCCATACAGACCTCTGGGGCCCTGCACCTGTCGCAACGCTGGGTGGCCGTCGTTATTACATTAGCTTCACTGACGACAAAACCCGACTCACTTACCTTCACCTTCTACGCCAGAAAAGCGAGGCGTTCACGGCCTACAAAGACTTCGAGGCGTGGTGCCTTACCCAGCACAACGCACGCGTCAAGGTCCTCCACTCTGATAGAGGAGGCGAGTACCTGGGAAAGGAGTTCACCGTCCACCTGAAAGCCGCTGGCACTGAGCAGAAACTCACCGTGCATGACACCCCGCAACACAATGGCGTCGCGGAACGTCTGAACCGGACGCTGTTGGAAAAGGTGCGTGCAATGCTGCACGACAGCGGTCTGCCGCAATTCTTGTGGGGCGAGGCCGTTCGTCACGCAGTGTGGTTGAAAAACCGCACCCCCACCAAGGCCTTGGATGGAGGAACTCCCCTTGAGGCTGCAACAGGCAGGAAGCCTGACTTGCGGCGTGTTCGTGCATGGGGATCGCCAGTGTGGGTACGTGTAGAGGCTGGGAGTAAGCTGGGCGGTCGTGTGGAGGAAGGCCGCTGGGTCGGCATTGACGACTCCAGCAGGAATGGGTGCCGCGTTTATTGGCCGTCCAAACGGTCCATCACCGTGGAACGGAACGTCTACTGGGATTCCACCTGCGCTGAGGCGTTAGCTCGCGAGGGGGAGGAAGAGGAAAACTCACCTGGCGCGATGGTAACGCCCTCAGCTACACCAGACGAGCCACTCCCACATATCCCACTCAAATCCCCAATCCCTCCAGCCAATCCAGCTCCTAACGACCCCATCCATCCCACCGAGATCGATCCTCCATCTAGACGCATCCGCAAACCCAGTCAGCGCGTCATCGACATCGTCAATGCAAACGGCACCATACCTCGTGGAATCCAGCTGCCCTCCAGCGAGCAAAGCGACTCGCCAGCGAACGTCGAGGAAGAAGAGGCCGTGGAGAGGCTCTTGTCGATCATCGAAGATCCCGACGACGAGCTTGCAGGCCTTGATCTTGCAATGGCGATTGGTGAAGCGACCGCGGAATCTGAAGCGCTGGAACCAAGAACTTTGGCTGAGGCCAGACGTCGCCCAGACTGGGCACAGTGGGAGGAGGGTATAAGGGAAGAGTTAGCGACTCTCCAGGCAGCAGGAACATGGGAACTGGTTGACCTACCAGCCGGCGCTAACCTTGTGGGCTCCAAGTGGGTCTTCAGGGCGAAGAAGGACGCCGCTGGCAACATTGTACGCCATAAGGCGCGACTCGTTGCCCAAGGCTTCTCCCAGGTCCCAGGGATCGACTTCTTCGATACTTACGCCCCAGTCGCGACCCTCGCGTCCATCAGAACGGTGTTGGCCTTATCAGCGCGCTTAGACTATGAGCTGCATCAGATTGACATCAAGGGTGCGTATCTAAACGGAAAACTCACCCAGGACGAGGTCATCTACATGCGCCAGCCACCGGAGTTCGAGTCAGCCACACACCCCCGCAAAGTCTGTCGCCTCCGCAAGACGCTGTATGGCTTGAAGCAGAGTGGGAGGAGGTGGTACCAGAGGTTGGTGGAGATATTGGTGGACGGGCTGGGATTTGTCCAATGCGCGGTGGACCAGGCGGTATTCTCCAAGCGACGGGAGAAGCCCGACGAGCACACGATAGTCGTGGTGCACGTCGACGACTGCACGATTGCAGCGAGGACAATGAAGGAGATAATGGAGTTAAAGGAGCAGATTCGTAAGCACGTGGAAATCACTGACCTCGGCGAACTCCATTGGCTTCTGGGAATCGAAGTTGTTCGAGCACGTGACGAACGGATCATCTCATTATCCCAGCGTACCTACATTGACTCCATCATCCGCCGTTTCAACCTCGACGAGCTTAAGCCCGTGTCCAACCCCATGGAGCCCAGCACCAAGCTCCACTCAGGTCAGTCCCCTTCAACTGGACCCGAATTCGCGGCCATGCGCCACGTACCTTACCGTGAGGCAATTGGCTCCCTCATGTACGCCTCGTTGGGTACACGCCCCCGACATCTCGTACGCCGTCACCACTGTCTCCCGTTTTTCCAGCAACCCCGGCACGGCCCACTGGGACGCCGTCAAGCGTATCTACCGCTACCTCATCGGCACCAAGGACCTGAGGTTGACGTATGGAGGAGTGGAAAAGACGCTGGTGGGCTATGCAGATGCAGATGGGAGTATGGCGGAGGGACGGAAGGCAATATCAGGGTACGCATTCCTGATTGACGGTGGTGCTGTTTCGTGGTCGTCTAAACGCCAGGACATCGTTTCGCTCTCGACGACCGAGAGCGAGTACGTGGCTGCCACGCACGCTGCCAAGGAAGCCTTATGGCTGCGCTCCTTCATCGGCGAGCTCTACGCTCCCCTCACCGATCCCACCATCCTATTTTCTGACAACCAGTCCGCCATTGCGCTCACCAAAGACCACCAATATCACGCTCGCACGAAGCATATCGATATCCGCTTCCATTTCATTCGCTGGGTCGTTGAACACGACAAACTACGCCTTATCTACTGCCCTACTGCCGACATGGTCGCTGATACGCTTACCAAGGCGTTGCCCTCGCCCAAGGTCAAGCACTTCGCTGTCGAACTCGGGTTGCGTCCGACTTGAGGGGGAGTGTTGGAGTACGAGTATGCAAGTCGTTACGGCCCGAGTAGCCGTGACGCAAGTACGATACCATTTTCTTATGTCTCGTTTCACTTTAGTTTACCTTTGACAGTATCTTGTTGCCACTGGCCAGACGTGCGACGTCTGGCAGACGTATATGATGCGCAGCTCGCGTCATCGTTTTCCCGCTGATTAGCATTCACTATATATTCACAGTAGCTATCTACCAGAGACCTCAGGCGTTGTCACTCAGTGTACGCGATCTGAGGTCAGTATATCCCTTAGCGCTTAGTCCCATTCATTTAGCTCACATCCTACTTAGAGTTCTATCTGTCCTACAGGTGAATATATAGGCGTTGTCACTCAGTGTACGCGATCTGAGAGTTCTATCTGTCCTACAGATAACGCATACACTAGGATACTAATTCTATAAATTAACGCCGACAGCGGTCAAAATAGTAAGCCCTTTCTCTGAGTGCATTCTTGGTCTGATTTATACCTTATGAAGCTCTTAAAGCGCACATCGCATGTGCGCGGCGAACTTAAGACGAAGATGCGAACCCTGACTCATTCGTTTTTTGGGTTCCGGTCAAGTGATTCGAGGGAGGTGATAAGGCATAACCGAGATCTGGCGGAATCTCTGAAAGAGGGTTCGGCGTTTGTTTTCAAGGTACGCAGCGCAATGATCTACACTACCTTTTGAGTTCTGACTGTTGGGTAATAGGACTGGACAATGAAGAGGGGGATCTACAAAACCGAGTTGCTGCAAGAAGGCATCAACATCATGTGGTTTGTGAACCGAAAAGACGAGGGCATCATCTACCATGAGTATTTCAACCCCATGCCTATCAAGGTTGTTGCGCTCGTGCTTACAGCCGTGAGTTGTAGTATTCTTACATTAAAGTCAACAGCGCTGATCATTGATAGATTGAATGTTGTATCGACGAGTGGTTGCAAGGCCTGAAGGAGGATATAAAATTCACATCGGCTGCTTACGGATCTGTCTACAGAGGTCATTTGGGATCGTTGCAGCGCTTTCACGAGCGCACGGCTCCTTACAAACTACTCGAACGAATTTGCGACAATCTCCTTGACACGGCTCGGTACGTCACACTTAACTTTCACAAGCCCTAGCCTAATGTTTCTGCTTTAAGCTTCCATGCAGGTGTTGACGCACCCACTGCGTCGTCGGCCGCCTTCTGTATCGATGATAAAGCATTTGAAGATGCGATTCGCGAGCATCAGCTTGAAGAAGAGCGTGGTGTGGATGATAACGAGAGTTGAGGAGTAGTAGGGCTAGCGAGAGCAGCAGCTGAGGGGAATGACGAGGAGGATCGAGCGAGAGCAGCAGTTGAGGGGAATGACGAGGAGGATCGAGCAAGCTATTAGTTTTGTTAGGGCATTTGAATTTAATTGTTTCCGTGCTATTTATTTTGTGTGCTACTACTGTCCCTACAGTGTGCTATATAGCTGCTAGGAGCTGGTGGTTGTTGCTTGTAGTAGTTCTCCTACGAGCTACAGTAGTAACTGGTAGTGCTACATGATTCTATGTAGCACTACGTAGCACCATGTAGTACGACATAGTTGCCTCACTTGCTACATACTGGGCAGGTGGCAACCGGGCTACACGGACTACCCTGACTATATAGCACTACATAGTGAGCCGGCTTTTTCCTGATGTGGCCGGCTATTGATGCGTGGCGTGTAGGAAGCTATGTGATAGGTTCGTGGAGAGCCAGTCGGACAATGACGACGATTCTCGATCTAACGTTTCGCAGTTGCCGGCTCCGCTGGGGTAATGTACGATTGGGGTAAGTAAGATCACTCTTAAGAATGGCCGATATTTTTATGGTTTCTGCAGTCCTGACTTTCGGACAAGAGGTAAGTTGATGCCATTGTCGGAACATCCATCTCACCCGGAATGGTTTATATAGATTGAACTCGTCTGGGTGAGCAGAGTCACCTCATAAGAAGAACATGAAAATGCAATGAATTTGCGGCAGAGGCAACGCTGGTCACTTATGACCGTTCTGTATCTCAGTGTACGTAACTTGCGTTGTAAGTGTGGTCGGCAAGTCGGGCTGACTCGAAAATAATCTAGACACGCTATCTTGGAATATCATATGTTGTGTATGTTTGGAATGCTAAGAAATTGACACTGCACTAATAAACAATCTCCCATAATCAGCTTCCAGATTTTAGGTATGTCTCCTCATATTCACCATGTTTATTTCTTCTCACCGGCGGCATGCAGGGAACATTCAGACAATACCGCTGACAGATTCAGTGAGTATTCTGAACCAATGCTTGCCATTCCCATCTTAATCAACTGCACTCCAATGCAGGGGTGAGTCTAATTCTTGACCAGCTGGTGCAATATAATGACTGCCGCAGCTGTGAGTTTCTTTGAGTGTGTGAGTCTCCGAGGCTGATTACAACTGGATTTGTCAGGCCTGATTGTATCCACTGCACAAAATTGGGTGGGTATTGTTGTGAGTGCGATGCTGGGCGGTGAGCTATGTAGCTACAGCGTGTCAGTGATATTGACTTAACAGAAACATCACTCAAGTCATCATGGTCACTCGATTACACGCCATGTATCAACAATCCAGAAAGGTGCTGATACTTCTCGTTGTAGTCTGCCTGGCTGCCAACGTCGGCGGCTGTGTTCTCAGCGTCATAGTCACAATGGAGTCTTCAGCGGGTAAGCTTGATTTTGGATGAAAGACTTACATGCACCAGGCTTATTGATGGAATGCCAGAGGAGCTCATTCTCTCCGGTAGCTATCTGTGCACTGGTCACGCACTTAAAGGAAATCTCCGACTTCTGCCTCCCATTACTTGGATACTCGCCATTGTATGGGAGGTCCTTGCGTTATGTCTCGCAATCTGGATTGCTGTAAAACACTTCCTTGAATTGCGACGACAGTCGACAGGAGGAATTATCGGAGACTGTTTCACGGTGTTGATAAAATCACACGTTGCTTACTTTGCGAGGTGAACTAACAATGCCAATGCGGTCCCCCTCTTCCGCTGAAGTTCTGCACCTCTTAGCTTTCTTGCTGTTTCTTGCTTCATGATTGGCGGAGAGTTGTCTCCAACGTTATCAGGGGTATGTTATTCTGTCGATGACATTCTGCATGCAACGGTTCATCGTTTCTACAGGACATATATTCCCTGTACACCCAGATTTATTATGGTTTGCTTCAAATTTTCGAGGTCGTGCAGCTTTGTGTGCTAGGACCACGCCTCATCATTAGCGTTCGAGAATATCACGCCAAGCTCGTGGCCGACTCCGACGCAGCAACTGGCATGACTTCAATTGCTTTCCAAGAGCGTGTGCATGTGTCAACTAGCAGTAGCGTGTAGGATGGGAAATGTTCGAGGCGATTACCACTGGTCGGGTACTCCTGATCAGGTGCTATGTGGGGAGCGGGGAGGATTTCTTGTGGTTCCAAATCTCGTCACTGTACTTGTTTATTTATGTAAGTGATATTCACAATATTTGACAGAGAGGTGGGTCTAGACAAACCGACCCATACATTGTTCCATCGCTACGTCTTTGTTCCAAGTTTCGTCGCAGTACTTATTTATTTGATGTTCCTAAGTATACTTAAGAAGGCGGTATGCATAGACAAACCGATACATATCTCGTCACATCGATGCGTAACTCCCAGCGAGTTGAATTAGTTAGCCACTCACGCTCGCACCGAGCGGTAAGCTGAAATTATTTGGAAGGGTCGCAATCTTACTTGAAATACAGTCGTTGAACTAGTTGCCGTCCCATCTTTCCTGTGTTATGACACCGTAATGCACAGATTCATAGTGGAGGCGAGTTACATGCCACCCATCAATCTCGACTGTGAGAAGGGTTGGGAGGGTGGAGAGATGTCACCATGCAGCCAAGTCGAGTGGTGCACAAACGGGCGTAGTCGGACACCAGGGATAGCTCATCTGCTGTGTACTCAACAAGGATCTTGACGGATAAACTCTCCAAAGCAGCCCAACAGGTCGCAATAGCTTTCAAATCCTGATAACTGACGGTTGACCCATAGCACTGTAGATAGCAGAATCAATTGATTTCAGTGTGTTTGTGAATCAGTAAACGCAATATGGATTGAGATGCTCAAATGACAGGAAACTATGAGGTAAATATCTACTGGAAATCAAGTACTTCAAAGCGCTGTAGATGTTCACACTTGACGATGCTCTCGTGACCCGATTGCGACATCGTATAAGTGGGCCTCATTTCGAACATCAGCAACGTTACCCTGTTTGCCTCCATGTTCATATCCGTTGCAACGAACTTCTCCTCAGTGGTCGTCTGAAGATACGGAAGACCAGATCCAAGAGGCTCCAAAAACAGATTCGAGCTTGTTGTCTCCCCTTCGATAAGTTGCTGATTGAGTCTAGATCCGTTCCCAGCCTTGAAGTTCGCCACTCGATGAGGGTTGAAGTCGCGAATGCGTAGTGGTCGCGGCTCACGCTCCGACATCCGGTCCCCGACCAAAGATACAGACCGAAAGCCAAGTACGGAGTGTTTGCAAGGATCGCGCGAGCGCTCCACGAATGACTGGGTGTGATTTGGACCCCAGCTGGACCAAGGAAGACTAGGGGAGTCTTCAGTTGCTTTTCCATAGCGACTCGTATAGGTTGACTCGAGTTGCAAGAGAGTATCGCGCTCGACGAAGAGTGTGAAACAAGGATCGATGGCGAAGCCCCCCCCTGAAATGTTCATGCTGAAAGCGATGATTTGGTTGTGTGTGTGGGCGGGGAAAGGAATGGGGGTGAAGTTGAGATCGCTGTATTCAAAGGGACTCCGCAAGGGTGGGAGGGAGAATTTGGCAGTGATCTGGAGGGAATTGGAGGAATGGACAAGGGAATATAACGATAGTTCCCTGGCGTTGGCGACGAGAATGTTTTCGTTCGTCAGGAAGATGAAGTCCTTCGTGTCGTCAAAAGCTTCGATGCACTACAAGTCCAGTTAATTCGTAAGTCACAATAACGACGTCAGGAGATTCACTGACCTGAAAGGCGTCCTTTGACTTCCAATTCCAGATCTGCAAAAAATGGGCCGCTCCATTCGCTCTGATGGCATTTCTGAATAAAACACCATAATAGTCCCCAAAGATCGAGGATTTTTGAATGAAGAAGTTGAACAACTCCAGATCAACCTCGTTGTTGAGTGCTTTGAGGACAGGTGATGCCGCTTCCGGATGGACGTTATCCTCTGAAAGGGATCTGAAACTGATATCAAACGCGTGATTCGCCCTTGACGTCCGTTATATAGATTGTCTGTGATACGACTTGAAAAAACCACTCACCCCTGGGGTGCTTCGGCAGTGGAAACCACGAGATCCTGCGCAGGCGAAAAATTGAAATGGGGGAATGGGCTGTCGACTTGGCAGCTCCACTGACGCATTGTTGGGGCACTGGAGTGGCCATCTGCCGGTTGGGGCTGGAGAAATATTATTCGCTCGATTTGTTCGACTTGGAGTCCCAGAAATGCGACTGGGAATCCCAGAACGCCGGACGACCATCGGTACATAACCAGAGGGCACTGGACAGGGTCCAGGGCGTTCGATGAGTACTGAGCATTCTGCCATGCAGATTCTCTTTGTCGAAGCGACTGACGGAGTCCTTGGACGTCAGTATCGACCGAACCACGCACAGTGACCGGAATTGCGTTAAAATATACGAGGTCGATTGAATACAGAAACTCCGAGGAAGAGTCAATCGCTTGTTGAACATAACTGCATATCTGAAGAGACTTGAGTTAATTTTTAAAAATATGAAATTTTGCCCTTACTTGACGAGCCCGTACGAGTTCGTACACATCTAGATGGCCGAAAATCTTGAACAAAATTTCGACAGGGCAGTCTAATAGTGTTAGGGTGGCTTGATTTAATTCGCTCATGGTTGATGATTTGGTACTGCCAGTGACCCGGATGTGAGATTCACTTGCAAGAATGTAGGACAGATCACACGAACCTTTCAAGTTGCTGGGTTGCAGTTTCGGCAGAAGCAATGACGAGGTCAAGGATGTGCAGTTAATAAATCGAGTAGATATCGACGACAACTGGGATGGATTTCTTGTGGAGGTGGACCATTTTATACGCTGTGAATGTAAACGCGGATAACCGTCATCGATCGTTTATCCGCATACCTTGTTTAGGAAATCCGGGTAACACCACAGGGGCTAACAACACGTGAGCATGGTTTGAGTATGATGTCATCCTTGAACTTGAGGGGTATACCGTAGACTACAAGTTCATCAGAATGAAACACGATAGAAATGCTGAGCTCTGGGAATGATATTCATGCTGGAAGCCTCATCACTACGTGATAGAGAATACAGTAAGTGACCAACATCGGTTCCTCGTAGCGCAATTAATTGACTGCGTCTTCAAATTCTTTGGGGTCCTTTGCAATTTCAAAGCGTCCAACAGCCACAAAAAGATGATCTGGCCAGTCCTGTGATCATTGACATATCAATATAATAGCCACTGAACAGAATGTGGCCCAGCGTCGGTGGCGTTCCGGGCCGTATTTCTTCACCGAACTCTTCAGCTGCGTAGAGCGCAGGTCTGCCAAGCCAGGGTTGCTGAGTTGGGCCGCTGAGGAGTAAAAGTCGAGGGTATCGTCTATGAGCGAGGAGCAGTGTGAGTGTTGATCGAATGAAACAGGAAAATGTGGAAAAAGTGCGTGTCATAAGGCAAGGCGAGTCTGAATGTGCAAAACGGAATGAATACTGCAAGACGTGTGCAATGACGAAGTAAAGAACGAGCGGACAAGTCAAAAAGTATACGAACACACACCTGAAATGCAATTCCTCCCGTACGCATACCATATTGGCGCGATGGTGTTGCACAACGTTTTCTAAATCTGTCGGAACCTTTCAACAGCGCCATGGGATAACCACGAACCAGTCATCAATGTTACCGGAGGCCTGCAGGTGTATCTGTGGTATCTCAGAACCAAATTGTGAAACTAAAATTGACGCTTACCTTGGCACCAAAAACCAGTCATCACTAATATCTGCAGCCTTTGTTCAAGGCTGTAAATTTCGCTGATTTTACACGACCCGACGAGCATCTCGCAACTAGCACAGGAACTTGAGCACTAGTGCAATACATCCAGCAGCTGCTGGCTCAGAATTTGAATATTTTTATTTTAAGCCGCAAGATTGAGTAGACTCATCCCCGGGAATTTGGGCAGATGTCGTCAGTAACACAAGACTATATAAGGGAATAAATTCCCACTCTGATGCTTCCAACCACCAGAAACCTTGTGGGAGACATGTCAGACGTCCATCCTTTGTCGATGATCTCGGCTATAGTCGTAGTCAACAATTGTCGCTTTTTTCACAACTCTTTACCAAACCTAGGGCCGGCTGACAGACTGTAACATGCATCAAGCGGTTAGTCGTCCTCGTTTGTTGGTACCTGCGCACTCATTCCCTGCCTGTATATGCAGCGTCTATGAGATGTCACGCTAGCCTTCGATAGGACATGCTGCGCACGTCAACTCAAGTCTCATGTCATGTTGATACACCTTTATACGGCATGTACTAGGGCTAGAAATGTGATAATTAAATAGATATCCACCCTCTGATAAAAATCGGGAGGTCATCATACTTGACCTTCTTCACCATGGACCTAGCACACGGAGCTTTGGTTGTGGCTCTCCTTGCGATAATCAGTATCACGACAAGTTTTAACAAGAAGAAAGCGCGAAGAAACCTCCCTTTGCCCCCTGGTCCAAGGCCCCTGCCTATCCTTGGCAACTTGCATCGCATGAATACAGTCTTTCCTTGGATCACATACAAAGAATGGAGTGATATCTATGGTCTGTTTTCCCTTTTTGTTCGACATACGATATCTGACAGAGTTTCAGGCGACATTATATACTCTCGTATCCTCAACCAGGACGTAATCATCTTGAACTCTGAGAAGGTAGCACGAGCGCTTCTTGAGAAGCGCTCTGGCAACTATTCTGACAGACCCCGTTTTGCTACAATGGAATTGCAAGTAATACGATGCATGCTTTTCAAACCTACTCACACTATTTGTCTTAAAGGTTTGGTATTGCATTCAGGACAGTGATGCGAGGCTACGGTGATGCTTGGCGCAGGCACAGGTAAGCATATATTGTACACTCCTTGGCTTGCTCCTGCATTAAATATTTTAGACGAATATATCATCAAGCCTTCCGCCCTGAAGCCGCTGTGATTTACAGACCTATGCAGCTCCGCAAGGCGCACCAGCTCTTGCTCAATCTTTTCCATGACCCCGCTAAATATGAAATGCATCTGGAAACTCACTCGGCATCCATCGTCATGTCTGCTGTTTATGACTATGACACGAAGCCCGATGATCCCCTCGTTTCCATGATTCAGGGGGCAATGCATAGAATCATTCATGCTGAGACTCCAGAAAAGGCGGCTATCATTGATTCCTACCCTGCCTGTAAGTATTGTTCACATTGCGAGATTACCTTGATAGAACGCAACCGTAGTGACCTTAATCCCTGCCTGGTTTCCTGGAGCATCATTCAAGCGACATGCTTTGGAACTGAAGAGCGTACTCAAGGATATGGTTGAGAAACCATTCGAATATGCGATTGACAGAATTGTAAGTTCATATCTTTCTTGGGCGCGTGACGCTCTGCTTAGGTGTTTAGTCCTCTGGGTTGTCTTCCCCCTCCATGGTCTCCGAAGGACTCGCACGATTTCAAGGCGATCCGTCCTTTGAGTTGGCCATTAAAGAGTCCAGTGCAACTGCATTTGGGGGTTGGTTTATTTATCCTCCTCATGCAACCTTCGACTGACTGTGGTATCAGCTGGTTCCGAGACTGTGAGCTCGCAAGCAACTTTGCTTGGGAGAAACCTCGATTGACTTTGCCTAACAGACACATTCGGTCGTACTCGTCTTTGTACAAGCGATGGTTCTCAATCCAGAAGTTCAGAAACGTGCTCAAGCAGAAATTGATCGTGTCGTAACAGCTGACAGACTCCCCGACTTTGGTGATCGTGATTCTATGCCATACATCGAAGCTATCCTGCGCGAAACATTGAGGTTCTATCCGATTGTACCTCTCGGTAAGGCGCTCGTGGAAAGTGTATGGTTCCCGATCCCTTGACGAGCATTCCCTTAGGCGTCCCTCATGCTGCTGTGAACGACGACGTGTATGATGGATACTTTATCCCCAAAGGTGAGCAGGGAGCTTGAGTGACAATTCCTTACCTTACATTGTCTCAATCAGGAACATCTATCCTGACGAATGTCTGGTACGAACAAAATCAATATCTAACTCTTCCCTCTCACAATCGCTGTGTTCCCAGGGCAATGACACACGACGCCACGAAATACCCTGCTCCTTTCGAATTCAAGCCCGAACGATTCTTCACACCCTCTGGCGACCTGAACGACGACCACGTTACTCCCGTTTGGGGATGGGGCAGACGCATATGCGTGGGGCGTTACGTTGCAGATGCGACTTTATGGTCTGCGATCGCTTCCACGCTCGCTGTCTTCGATTTCTTGAAAGCCACGGACGCAAATGGAAAAGATATCAATTTTGAACCTCGGTGGACTTCCGGAATTATGTCGTATGTATCTCCTACAGGTACTTGCGCGCATGGCACTGACAACTTGCAGGCGTCCCGTGAGCTTCCCATGTCGGATTGTCCCTCGACGACGTGACATGGATGTGGAGAAACTTACATCCCTGATTAGCGCCACTGCGTGATTGTGATTTCTACATGTACATTTAATTTTCTGGCATGTAACAATCTGGGTTGTAACATATTCTCTTGGTTTTATATTCGCAGAAGTGCACAACAAGTGCGCTGTCTATATCGGCGTCGATGAATTGCAATGCTTAGCTAGTGGCGTAGAGTTCCGAAATTCGAAGCAAGGTGATCCAGTGGATCACACCAGACGTGAGTCAATCGGAGGATAACCTTTCGGTCATTTCTGATCATTGGACATTAGCAGTCGTGGTGTTCATTGAGATCCTCGCTTATTCGACTTGCAAGTTCACACCAAAAACATTCAAACTTTACACCTCTCCTTCATGATTATTCGCACAACAATCATACAATCGGCTCCGGTCAAATACCGAGACTGGATTATACATGGCAGGCGCCGCAGTGTTTCAGCACTTGCACTCTCCTGGCTTGCATGCACACCTGCACATTATGATTCAGACTTCGTGCACAAGACGAAAAGACAGTGTTACTCACGAGTCGCCGCAATTGCAGCTGCTCGAGCCACACGAGTTTTGAGAAACAGGGACTTGAGTGACCTGAAAGATTGAGATAAGATACGAAATGCACTGCGAGAAGCCAAGCTTACAGCGTTCATGTTGTAATGGATGGGTTGATGGTGTTGGATTGTCGTTCCTGCTAACAATACGAGTCCTTTATAGTTCGACGTGTGTGGTCTTGTTGGCGATTGCTTATAAGAAACAATGTTCGGTTTCTGTGGTGTCTTTCCCTCCCTGGTTGATCTCTGCCATCATCCATCAGATTGTGCAGCACACGTGTATTGATTTATGTGCTTCCAAGGAGTCACTCGTGTCCGCCATCATGAACTTTAACCCCTAAATGAGACGAATCATTTGTGAGGGACAGGGATCAAGGTCATACATACATGCAAGGCTTAATAAATACGACATCTCCCCTAATTTCCCCTGATCCATGCCATCACAAAGTGACATCTTCGCCACCCTGAAGCCAAGGTTGGCGCCCAGCATAGCAAATTCAACACAAAGCAAAGAGTCATGAGGTCGTCCTTATTACATATAATAAAGTCCGCCGATTGCGCCCGCAGACAGAGCGAAGCGCTGAGTGCACGAAGACCATAGCTGAGTAGGTGATGGTGAGCAGCGCACTAGGGTAAATAGCGTAGTACAGGCCCCGTGGACGGTTGTCTGTAGGCACGAAGTTCAACATCGAAATGATTAGATGAGAAATCGCGCAGCCACATAAGCCGCTTCTAGTACGGTAAATGAGCGCACGAACCACCAAATGAAACAAAAGGCCTACATACCAAGAACGTCCAGACTCCGCTCGTTTACATATCTTGGATTCTAATCGTTCGATACGAACAGAAAGCGCAATTCGCTTGTCCGACGCTGCGGTCTAGTCCTCCTGCAGGTGTTTTCGTCTGGCCACCTGGTAGCACGGCCGTGGAATATTTTACCAGCGGGAGTTCGTTACTGACATAAGACACGTTGCAGCCTGTCGAGGACCATACTTGAAAGAGCCTGAACTTGGGAACAACTTTGGCGAGTCACTGAGACTGGACGACGACCGTCCGACAACCCAGTCCGAGCTGGATCTGAAGTTTAACACGCTATAAAAGTATTTGAAGTATGTGTGCCAGACATTGACATTGTGTACATAGAATCAACCTTCTTGCTAGTTTAGAAGACAGCGACGGGGTGTGGACTCGGACTTCTGCGTAAAAGCCGTGGGAAATTAGAATGTCAAAGTTCAGCGGAGCGGTATGCAACATCGACATCGACATATACTGTTGCTGCCCAACAATCGCATATCAAACAAGGGTTAAACAAAGTTATCTATAGTTGGTTGTTGAAATCGCAATTCCCCTCGAGAGTGTTGTTGTATGAGCTTCGCAGTATCCGGGTCGTGTACGATAAAGCACCAGAGCTCTTCAGCAGCTCCCGTCATATCCCTTAATGTCTGTGTGAGCTCTTGCGCTTGGAATAACAATTTCCTGGCCCCGTTCTCTTGCATGAGTTCTGCCTCCAACGTTCGGGCTTGCAAACTATATCCTTCTAAATGTTTCAGAGCGTCTGAAATGATTGATAGGCGGAGTTGATAATCATGAGAGTTCTTCGTCAGAGTAGAGTAGAGATGTTCGAAATAGTCCTCAGCATGAAGAGCCGTTGTCTCTACCACTGCCGTCTGAATGTCTTGTATGCGTTGTCTAGAAAATTTATTGATCATTGTTGGAATAGGGAAGCAACGGGAGCCCAAACACATACTGTAAATCGATCCGATGGACAGGGCTATCAGGCGGTGATGTCTCGTGTTCAGGAACTTGGTTCTGGCTATCGGGCAGAGATGTCGCTTGTTCGGTGACATGACTCTCAGGCTGTGGGGAATGTGCGGAGCTTGGCATTGATAAGTGGAGACAGAACTACACAAGAACACTGCGGTAACTCACAGCTGTGTGGCCTTCGCAGGCTCAGACTTTGATCTACCGAGCTTACCCGCACGTCGTGCTTTGTATTTGGCTGCCATTTTCACGCTTATTGTTTTTTTGTTCCTGTAACGAATGTCAGTTGATTACGACACAACACTAGACTGGTCTCTGAAGAGTGACCTTTCATAATAATCCTGTCTATATTTTCGCGCAGCAGCTGCCCTTTCTTCCGCCGTTGCATGAAGGCGGGGTCGACCCATTAAAAATACAGGGCGATGTGAGATGTGGAGTCGACTTCGGTGTGGGTTGCAAATTCATGAGATGCACTACATTTAGTTATGGGAGATTTATACTATAATTTGTAGGGATACTACAAAATGTCGCCAGTCACAGAATGTGACAGTGTGTCACAAAAAACGGCATGAAGTTCGAATTTTGAACGGAAGTCTATGGCAGGACTTAGTTACCGATTGATTAGTTCTCTTAGAAGATCTGATCAGAAACTACAGCTGTAAATTTACCAGGAAGACCGACGCCGCGACTTGATCAAACAACCTACAAAGATGTACCCATTTTGCTTGGCATGACCTGTTGTGGCATGCCGCGTTGCCCTGGTGTGTCCTTGTTCCAATATCCGTGCCCTCGCTTGATGGTCGATGAGGCTCCAAGCTGATGCAATCCATGTGTCGTCTTGGTTGGAGAGCTGTGTGTGGGCTGTGACGAGCTGTGAGCGCCAGCCAGCTGGGTCTTTCGGGCTACCCCGGCCCGTGGAACTGCGAGTTAGAACGCGGTAACCAAGTTGAACTGTACCTCCTCAACCTCCTTGACATATCATCCCTGGCTAGGATTTGATGCCCATGGTCATCCTTTGACCGCTCCAATTCGAAGGGTCTAGCCCCACCATACCCTGGACAGGTTGAAGAGTGGGGAAGTTGAAAACTTGAAATTGAGTGTGTGTCGAATATCCTAAGGTGGAGTCGTCAGAGTAGGCGGTGCTAAGCACAGGAGGACAGGCCGCGCGTCATGGCGAAAGTGGAGCACCAAGCAATCTTTGGAGGTGTTAATCTCCTGGAGTCGTAAAGGAGCAACAAGAAGGTAGGAGAATATTTCTATGACATCATGTTTCTCACGGCGTAGGCTCTTCCAGACTATGACATTTCAAGGCGAGCTGGACATAGCAAGGTACCTGTATCATTCCCATTGCAATCGTTCGAACAGTTCCAGTTCATACCGCAGCATATCCCATCAAACAGAAACACGAGCTTTTATCCTCTGTGAGTAGCATGTCCCCTGCAAATTCCGTAATTCAAGGGGCTTTGAGCTAGTTTGTGCCATTAACATTGTCAAATACGCGCCATAGGGCTACCATGAATACTAACAAGATTCTCGATAGTGAAAATCGCATGCAGACGCCTACCCAGCAGCAACACCAGCAAAATCAAGTTCACCCCCCTCCCGGTACATCACGCCGTCCACTGCCATCCATACAAGCTGGCCATCTCCAGTTCCTCCCTTCGAGCTCTCCTGGGGTCCAGACAAAAGGCCAAGCTCCGCATGATGCGTCTGGGACGTTTGTTGCCATTAGTCCTCACCCAAGCGCATCGCAAGGAGGCAACATACCTCCATCCTCATCCGTAGGAAGTCCGCAGCAGCACTACCCACCATCGTCATTCCAGCAGAATCAATATCCGGGACAATACACGTTATCCCAGCAGCCCCCACAATTCCCAACCGCGCACCCACAACCTTATCCATACACACACGCTCGTGGATATGCACCACACTTTCCTCTAGAATCTGGCCAGTATCAACAAAATCCACTAGGCTTCCGACCCATGATGCAGGCGCACTCACCACATGATGCGGGTGGGCGTTCCTATCCGTCTGGTGGTAATTCGGGAATGTACTTCACTGCACATAGCCCCACGGGTCACTCTCCGCTACCTGTACAGCAGCCTCCTCCGGGCGCCTCTGGTTCACATAGTACATTGCAGTACCAGTCTGTGCGCTATCCCAGTCCATACACTCCTTACCGTTACAACAATGCATATCAGCCAAATCCATACCAGTGGTACTACAGTTCACCTGTCCCACCTGAATTTAACGAGAGGATCCACATGCATTATCAACATCAGTACCCAATACACTTTCCACCTCTGCAGGATTCTCCTTCGACAGACTTGGAGACACGTTTTTCGCAAGCCTCTATTCATGGCGGACCTGCTTTACCTGTGCAGTCGACTGCTCCACCCGCGGTTCTGTCGGCAAGGCATCCACCTCAGGTACCTCAGGCTGTGTCAGCTCCCCCACCATCATCGGCTCCCGTGTCGAACTCTCCCGCTATGGTCACCCGCTCCGAACGTGCCCCATCAACAGTTACTACTCCACCTCGCCCTCGTTCTGAACGTCCCATTGTACGTCGAGTTTATCATCCCAATCCCCCCTCCCATAGATCCGAATGGGTGATGTGGATAGGGAATGTTCCAGGTGGTACCACCCATGACGAACTCTGGAAATTCTTGAAGCGCTCTCCTTCTATGGACAATGACTCGTTTGAGTCTGAAGACAATGGTGTTCTATCAATTTTCTTAATCTCCCGGTCAAACTGCGCATTTGTCAACTTTGACACGGAAGTGCACTTACGGTGCGCAATTGTGCGGTTCAATGGGCAACAGCTCCATCCACATGAACGGCGGGGTCCACGACTTGTTTGTCGAGCACGTCGCAAAGAGGATGATCTGCGTGCTGGGGTAGGTGGGCAACGGGGAGTGGGTGTGCACACTCGCTATATCCGTGAGCAATCTCAGCAGGGACAAACGGATAAGCAGGTTGCACCAAGTGAAGACGATCAGTCATCACCTACCGATCGCTTTTCGAACATATCGAGTGAGTCAGGACATCCACTAGCCGTGCCTGTGCCATTACTGTCAAGTGATGAGGAGGCTGCCCGAGCCCGCCCAAGTTTGCAATTCGGAGGCAGTGTCAAGGCTCAATCAAATAGTTCCTATGCGTCGACGAACTCTAGCTTTTTGTCAAGATATTTTCCGAAACGCTTTTTCATTCTGAAGTCTTTGACGCAGGTTCGTGTTTCAAGAGGATTACAAGTTGTGGTTTGTTTATGATGTTTTTGACCTTGTAGTCCGACCTAGACTTGAGTGTTGAAAACGGATTGTGGGCAACTCAAAGGCATAACGAGGCCATTCTTGACCAGGCTTACCGCACTAGCAATGAAGTTATCTTGATATTTAGTGTGAACAAGAGCGGAGAGTTTTATGGATATGCACGGTATGTAATGTTCTCTGTTTTTTCCCAGTACTGATTTCAATGACCTCAAAAGGATGGCCAGTCGGATATTACGGGGCGAGCACAAAGTTTCGTGGGCATCGCATGCAGACTCTTCGACGACCTCTCTTTCCTCGTCTCGGCGCGAGCACGGCAGTCCTAGCCTAGTTGCTACTAATCAACCCTTCTTCACGCCATCAGAACACCGTCTCGTCGAGGAGTCGCCGATGCCTTTCACTCCATATTCTGGAGGGTTGCTGAGCAATAAACCTTCTCCCATGGAGCCACACCGAGCATCTGCACCAGCTGCACTCGGACCTCGCCCGCGGCGGGAATTTTCGGCAGAGCCACCAACTCCTCTCAGTGACAGCGGGAATGTTAGGTTAACTGCCAGATTAATATCCAAGGATTTTGCAGATTCGACTCCCGACATTGTGCTCGACAAAAATGCGCCCGTCCGGGCGGTACGGAATAAGGGGAGCACAGATGGCACGAAGTCGGTGGGATCTGCCTTGCAAGCTGTGGAAGAAGAGAATAACAGTATAAGTAGCGATGATGGCGACGCTGGGGAAGAACAGCTGAAAGATGACGCGATGCCATCGATGACAAAGAACGTTGGGGACGAGGAGCAACAGGGTTGGGGACAGGCATTCAAGGTGGAGTGGCTCTGCACTGACCGTCTTCCTTTCCATTGCACTCGACACCTTCGTAATCCTTGGAACCATGATCGGGAGATCAAGATCTCGCGGGATGGTACGGAGGTTGAGCCAGGGGTGGGTCAACAGCTTTTGGAACAATGGCAGACACTCACTGCTGCGCCAACGGTAACGGACACAACCAAGTCGACCGCCGCGATACATTAACGTACGGCCAAGCCCATGTCAACGCTCTCATCGACCGCGGTAAACTCAGGGCACAGTGGGGAATCATTATGATTGACACGTTTACACGGTCTCAAGACCACGAGAAATCACAGCAGGCGCTGCAAATCATACGTAGACATACACCATTCATTTGACTCATTCATTCTCATCTTCACTTCATCTTCAGACATTTTACGACACAAATATGTATACTTGAATATTCACGCGACAAGAATTATCTGTTTTTAGTTTAGTAATCTTTGTGGGGCTTGTGTTTTGTGATACTGGGTCCAGTTTTCCTATCACGCCTGTCATGCAGCGATACTTTCTTATTAGCATATGTTATATACGCGTATGATAAGGGTCTCCCGTAGTCCGGCGAGCGGGTTTGGCGGGGTGATCGCGTTTGAGTTTGTGTGGTCGCCATTGCACACACCAGGCGAAGGCGAGTTTAAAACTCAGCTGGGCGTTGCCATTTCGGTGTTGCTTTGTCCAGCTGAGGTAACAAATCACTGATCACCAACCGCTCTTTTTACCTCTCATGCGATCTCAGCTGACTGTGCTACAAGCTGGGGCCTGGGCCGCCCAGGTTCTAAGATTGTCAACAGAACGCACACAACTTGGGACCGATGATCACACCGAGTCTTGAGTCCCAACGAGCTGGTCCAGGCGTCAGGTCTTTACAGATGTCACCGAACGAAAACCGGTCCGTAATCTACCTATGACGAGCCCTAATGGCTACATATTGATCGCGAACCTACCTCTTACAAATAGGACCCACAAGTTGGTCTCATGTTCACGATCTCCATTTGATATTTTAGCTAGTGTGCGTTGCAGGCTATCCTAGGCTATAATCGGTGTCCGATCGCCAGGGAACAACTTTGACGGAAGGCGTCTAGCAGATTCACTGCCCATTCGATCGGAATTTAAAAGCAGTATCACATTTAGGAGTCCTGCTCGTCGTAGCTCCAAGTGGCATATATCTGAGGTACGTACGCGAGCAATTAGTGCAGGTGAGACCAACCATTATGCAAACGCAGCCCTGAGCATGCGTTGATTATAAGGGTCCACGGCATGTACTAACATACTTCTGATATAGTATGTAATAATGTAGACAAAGGTAATGTCCAACGATCCATCATGACAGACATCAGATCTCAGACACCGACCTTTGCGATATCGAATCGTGCCAAGTCTTGACCCAATCCGTCACTCGACCCGCAAGTAACTTACCCTCTTCGTCTCGCTTATCCATATCGATACCTAACCTACCCCTCCTACGCATTTCCGCTTTCGCATTCTTGCCCAGCGACCATGCGTCCTCCACAGCAGAAGCCCACTCGCCAGTCTCATAAGCCTCTCGAGAGATTTCGATTCCAACTCCTTCCCGTGCGAGTAGCAGCTTCAGGCCATGCTCTTCCACGAAAATTGGACGTGCGACATAAACGAAAGGTGTGCAAGAGTCGACGCATTCCGAGACTGTCCCATATCCCTTTGGAAAAGCCATTAGCCAAGGAAAACAGCATCAAGGGGCCACATGACATAACGTACTAGTTTCCCAAGCAGAACATCTGCAACAGCTGTCAGATCGGGCATGTAGACGTATTTTGGGGCGACAAAAAACCTGTCGGGCGGTTTTTCGTCTGCTTCATCTTGCCCCCATTTTGATACTCCACATACAATCGCGATCCAAGACGAGTCCGGTAACAGCCGTGCATCGAGGTTGTCTATAGCATGATCGAGCGTTATATCCGACGCAAACGCATCGAAATATGAACGGGCGACGTTGTTCTTGAAACAAGACTCTGTTTTGGTCAACATCGCGCATATATTGTCACATGTAGGGCTAGGCACGGGCTTGATGACAGGAGGGCGAGATGGCGTTTCCATTTTCCTGAGAGCGTCACCACAAGGAGGGATCTCGGACAGTGGACTATCATGGATCTCTGCGGGAGAATGGTTTCGAGGTGTTCTGCTCCCTGGACTTGAGTGACCAGTGCTGCTCCCGCGACTGGAAGTTGGCCTCCGGAAGACCTGTCCGCCAAATGATACAATTAGGATCTTTGTCTCATCCGGATTGTGTAAGTGTTCAGGGACACCAATCGACGAAAGAAATTGGGATCGACCAACAGGGGAGTAAACTGTGTCTGGACTATTGGTAATACCACGAACAAGAAGGGGAGCTTGGATAATGCTACGCGCAAATGGTTTCTTCGTGTGCGAATCAGCGAAGGGTATCGAAGAATGGAGTGCATATGCAGTGGGTTCCTGGACAAGATGAGCCACGATATCATCTAGGATTGTATTGTTGTCCTGGTCAGTCCAGGGTGGCGCCGGTAATGACGGGGAGATCGAGAACGATGGAATAGGTATGCATCCAGGAAGTCGAACGAGAAGGTCTGCGCAGCGATAACCATAATATATTTGTTGAACCAAGGGCTTAAGCTCTTCGTCTGAGATCGGATAGTCCGGAGCGAGGTTATCAATCGCAATTTCTTCTCCTAGAGGCGCATTGACATCGACTTGGTCCGTAAATGTTGTTGAAAGGTAGCTGTATACGGAATCGAATGTGAAATTTGAGATAAGGATGGATGGCAAGCCCGCGGCATTTGCGGCTTCACTGGATAATTGATAAGCACAGGGTATGCTATGTGGAATTCTGAGCTCACCATCCAAGGAAGGCAGCGTCACTAAGGACACAGTCAACCTGTATGTCAAAGAGCCAATGCTTCTCTTGCGCCAGAAGAGATTCCTTGCGTGCTAGAAAGGACCTGAGAGCTTCAACACTCCTGTGACGGTCGACTCGGTATCTGATGGTGTAGCAATGAATGGGATGAGCTAATTGTAGGTTAAACCCACTCACGCCACGGGCTGCACAACGACTGGGTCAATCTCGGCGAAACGATAGAGGACCCCAAGACTAATACTGTCGCTGAAAACATGTTTTGGAGCAGACGAGATTATGTGTATCGTCATCTGAGAGTCGAGGTTAAGGAGGTGGCGAGCGAATGCAGAGACCCGCGTCGCATGACCATAGCCTATAGAAGAAAGAAGTGAGAATCGGTCGCTAGACGGGATTGAATACATACCATGCCCAGAGCAATAGTACGCGAACACGAGTGGCTTCTTCATGGGGTGGATTGTTGAGGACTGAGTACCCAGGAAAAACTTGACCTCGGCGTCTAGACTTTATAGACACCATACTCGCTAGCCTCGATCCTGATAGCTAAATGTCGAGAGGAAATTTTGGTTTGCGCTTAGACTGAGGCAGCTAGTGCTTGCTTATCGGCGGCTTGGCATGAAAGTCTATGCAGTTGAATGACGTTCAGAATCGCTGTTAGGCGACGAAAGTACTTAAGCACATGCCAGGCTAGGCCCGATGGTTCTGGACGAGCGTTTTTACGTTGACGCTTAACGGACCGAGTCCTCTGATTGGTGGGAAGGCCTCGGTTGTGATACACTAATACAAATTTTCGCGAGCAGCTCAGCGATCCAGATTGAGTTATTCAAGCCTCAGACGCGGCCGTATACGGTATGTACTAGGTCGTACATGAGTAGCCGGTTGCCAACTTGCACAACGCGGATTGTATGGCGTCCTCGAGGCTTTGTCCAATTGTTGCCTCCATAGTCAAGCCCTCGTCCTATTTACTACTTAATGATGAACTATCTGATGAATGATGAGAAACACACGCTTTTAGGATCTTAAGCTTCAAACTAGGCTCTCAAGGACCGTCGATGAGCGTAGATAAGAACGTGGTTAAACAAGAGCATATTGTTTACCAAATTCTCAACCACGTCCAACACTCAGTTCGCCCCGGCGCACATCTGTCGATTTGCTGGGAGTAATTGGGACTTGGTCCAGGCTTGTCATAGGACGGTGTGTCAAGCAACAGGTTAGACACGACATCAAGTCATCGCTTACCATACGTCATATGAGGGACCCTTTGACAAGTTCACGCCGACTGGTTCGCAAGTCATCATGAGCTTCATCTTGACTAGGGAACTTGATACATTCGAGTTACACGCTCTGTCACGGTGATCGTAAGATGTTAGCGAGTACCACATCCCGCTAGAATATACATTCCGACGAGAGGTTGAACTCGCGAAAATCTTACTAGATATTGTGATCAAGGCCGCGAGTAACCTTGATCGTTGGGCCCATCTCATTGCTTGTGCAAGAATGGTCGAGGAAGATATGCGGGGTTGGGGGGGTGCGACAGCAAGTAACTAATTAGCGACAAAAGACTAATCAACAACAATCAACAACACACAGTAGCTGATTAGTATACATACGTAAGCTATTGAGGTCCTTCTTTGTGGAAAAGTGCCATCATGATAGATTTCATGCCTCGATGCACTGCTCGAGTAGAAAACGTGCTTGACGCATGTCTAAGGGCATTAGTTCATATTCACTTGTTTCTCCCGAAACAGCCCGAATATAGTCCGAAGTTAAGTTCGAACTGCTTGTCAGTGTGCGGAATCAGGGTCAATTACAAATTGGACGTATTACACATGTCATGTACAAAAATTATGTGCTCCTCCGTTTAAATATAATTATACAGCTGGTCAAGCAGCTCGCTTCATGCGCTGAGGTTGATTATATCTGCGAGCTTGTCTGCTGTCATATCCCGGTGTCGGGGAACGACACGGCAAGGGAGAGATTCGGGGTGTCTGATTTATCTCATCGGTTAGCTCACTACTCCGTGAATTAAGGCATGGAACACGACACTCACGAAATTAATCCAGTGGACCATTGAAAGATAGGGTCTACTTCTTTGCCATCACTGTCCAATGGTCTCATAAAACGGAAAGTTGCTAGCAGAGACACCATAGCAATCCACAAGGAAGCATCGGCAAAATACCTCCCAACACATACTCGGCGCCCGAAGCCAAAAGGAAATTCGACAGTGTCGTCGTTCAGTTGTCCATTAGCCATGAAAAACCTCTCCGGCTTGAAGTCATTAGGATTCGGGTATCGAACTTTGTCTTGTGACATGGCCCTGTAGCAGTCACTTTAACACAACTCAAGACCAAGCGAGTACCACGACACACCAGATATTTGCCATAACAATTGCACCTACGTGATGATTAGCATCAGAAGTGACGAGGTATAGGAGATATCAGACCTTTGGGTATGTAATGATCATTGTATACGTCGCTGTCTGCAGTATAATGTGGCAAACCTGATTTTGCCCCATGTCAGACCCTGACATACGATGCAGGAGATCAACCCACCAAGAGGGAATACAGGATGCCATCTAAGCGTCTCACGTAAGACTGCTTCTACATACGGCAACGAAGATCGATCTTCAAAGGTAGGAAGCCAGTCGGCGCCTCCAACGGCCTCAATCTCCGTTTGTGCACGTTTCTGTACATCTGGATAGAGCATCATAGCAAGAACAAAGACAGTGAGCGTTGACGCAGTCTAGATACCCGTCAGTTCGTGGGAGGTACGTTGATGTAGATAAGCGGGACCGACCGTTTCAACTCCAGCTGGATACAAGCATGGATCAGTGTCGTCACACTGTAAAACGAATTGCAGCATACCAATGAATGCTGTAGCAGAAGACGACTTTAATGCAAGCTCGAATTCATCCGCATTACCGTGCGTCTCTATCCGCTTATATGACTCCGAGATCATACACGGATTCGAAGTTGCGGTCATCTACACCTCATGTTAATATGGATTCATTCTTATTCGGGATAAGATGCTTACTACACGTTCTCGTGCATACCGGAACGGGATGTCGACCATCGCGGTAGCGTTCTTTTGCGATTGGACAGCGAGTCTTTTGAAATTTGCTCCAGGGAACCAAGAAGGCAGTTTTAACACTAAGCTGAGTCAGAGATTATTTTCTGGAGACGTAAATTGATAATAACTTACGAAACGGAAATGTCTCCAGAATGGCTGAAGTTTGGGGGCTTGCCACCTCTAAAAAGACCTTGATCGCCTTTTCAGCGGTAAGTAAAAGTGGGTCGTCATTCCGCTGGGCCTCGTAATCGTATACAGCAGACATTATGATAGATGAGGCGAAACTGGGGTTACCGCGGTTTTATCATTACGCTTGCCGAGGGATAAGCTATCACTTACAGTTCGATGTGGCGCTGGTAGCGATCAGGAGTTTCTATGATGCCCTGCAACATCTGACGAGCTTTGCGAAGTTGAATAGGTAAGTAATCCTTTGCAGCCTCGGAACGGAATGATTGATGGAAAATTCGTCGATGCAATCTCCATTCATCGGAATACCTTAACTGGGCACTATTAAATTCAGATCCAATTCTATGAGGGCATCAGATGTAAATTTAGAAAGTTGACTGGTTCCCTTACGCCTTCATGGTAGAGATCGGTGGCCTGTCAGAATAAATACTAGAGCGATGGTCCAACAGTGCTTTGGCGACTTCCTGCGATTGCAGAACAATGATTTGGCGTCCGAACAGCTTACAGTAGATGATATTCCCTTTAAAAAAGTAAGGAGGCTTTATTCTTGGAAAAATGACGGACCTACCGCGTGTCGATGCCCACTGAGTGAAGCTAACCCATGGCTGACTGCCGTTGAGGTCGAGCAGGTTACCTAGCACCGGCAAGCCCTTGGGGCCAGGAGGAAGGGAGAGATTGGATGAACCTTTGCGTCGAACTCGGTAAATGGCCAGAAAGAGACATATGATGGCAGGAATATAGATCATGGGAGTGAGGGACATCTCAAATGATGATAAAGATCCATGCATCACAAGCAGCTTTAATATCTTTGAAGCATGCTATTTGAGTCTAGAAAAAAACAATTGTCGCCATATTCATGTTAACACCATGCCCTCCTGGGACGGGAATTCAATTGCCCATATTCTGTCATGACGGCTTGCGCCCTATGAAGGAAAGGCTAGGTCAAGTCTCACAAGGAGTTGTCCCGATCTGTGTATTTTCTTTTTGCACGGCATGCACAATTGAATATACGTGAATACTCGCATCAAAGAGATACGTCAGCGACGATGACACCCGTCTCCCACGAGATATCCCTGCGAGTCCCTACGGCGGTTCCGCTGTCAGTTGGCTGAAGCTTGGCTTGACACTTCATGAAAGGAATAAATGAATTACTTACGATGACCAAATTGAACACAAATAGTAGATGAAAACCGAAATTGTGGCAAAGTAGATGTGCGAGGCGGAGGGGCGGTGAAGGAATCCACAACAAGCCTGTCAATACTCTCGGTTACCGCTCATCGACCTGGCCGAATGAGTGGTAACCGATGATAGGATCGTCGCCGGAAGGCGATGTATTCGGTCCATACCGAGTAATCTGTAATGATACGAGGTGGAATGAAACCGAACTGAGATCATGAATCGAGCAATAAACCTTGTCTGCAAGATTCGTTTCAGATTTCAGTTAACCTCCACAACTGAATCTTACCAAGTACCCATCAGGCAGCCTCGGGCTTCCGCAAGGTAGTCGATTGAAAGGTAAATGAAAAGAAATGAGAAACTTTTTAAGTATCAGCTGAGCTTGCGCGGAAATGGCTCAAAATGGCTCAGCGAGCCCACCACTGGCAGTATTCAACTATTCTCACGCCTCACGTGGACGTGAATAGACCGTTCCTCAGAGTCCGAGTCAGTGAGTCGTGTGACCCACTAGCAGCGAACCTTCGATTCGCGACATTTCAGCCAGCCAGTACTTAGTCTCTGGTCTCATCGCACGATGAATAACCAAACTCCCCGCTCTGTGTCGCTCGAAGTAAGCACTATGCGGCACATCAACCAGCTTCCGATAACATCACTGGACGATGCGACCGAACGGCCTGCATCAGTACCTTTGGTGAATCGGCCGGCTCTCCAGTTGCCATCTAGAGATTTAAAAGCTCTCAGAACATCTCGTGTCGCGAGCGAATCGAAAATATCAATGACAGGGAAACAAGCTGTCGCAGCTCTTGATCTCATGGGCAATCTGAAGCGAGCAGAACCATCCGTTGTCAAAACGAGAACAGGAAGCGTGTTGTCCCGAGGCTTCATCTTGAAAACCGATTATTATCCGTCTGGTTCGCTTGATTATCATTGGTTGTTGTGAAGTTGGTTCACAAACTAATGACTTAACAGGCCGAGGTCTTGATCTCGATTTGAATGTCCACGGTGCCCCCAACTTTAGGGCATCACGGCCAGGCAACACAAACGTTTTCGGAGTTGCACAACCTCGCACACAAGGTCTTCGAGCGATTCTATCGGTTTTACGCTGTCGACCTGGCACTGTCGGTCCGTCTCACGTCGTTTGGTTTTCTACGCGGGAAGAGCCGATCGGTAAGTTTTTCTTGCAGTCTTCAAATGATCATTATGCCCAGGTTAATACATGAAATTTCGCACGTCCTATTCATGATGTTGGGTGACGCATTTGTTCTTCTGTCTCTCCGTCTCCATCGTAGTGTATATATCAGGACGACCCTTCGTGTTGCGCGATTCCGCTGAACCAAGAAGAACCCTATCATTATCCGATCGCGCCGAAAATCTAGAAGCCATAGAAGAACGTTTGAAAAACGACATTTTACAGGAATCAACAAAGTGATAAAATATCCGAAATCGCTTTAGTGGCGCACAGCACTGATTCTGTTTGACCAGGTATGGCGGCCTAATATTAACTCACAATGAATTGCGTGAGCAATACAACATTTTACTTCCACCGGACGCTGAATGTCAACTTTTACAGCTGCCGAGAGCGGCGATGGCGCCGTTTTGCCTACCTGGACCCATGTTGACAAGGTCAACGTAAGAACATCACGAGAACTTTGGGACCAAATGCGTGCAGATGGATGGAATGTAGAGGTACGCTTTTGTCAGTCTTTCATCTACTCTCCTGGTTTCAAGCCTCGCGCTATACTCTCTCCATCATAGTACCACCGGTATGTTGACTATACGTCCTGGCACCCGGGTCACATTGTTGATCTACTGTTTCAGTATCCCTATATCCCCCGACCGTCCCATCGAAGTGAGCACGTCATACTTCCGACTAAGACTTGCCGCTTACACCACCCAGGACAACTATTTAGATGCGTACCTACGTGTTATTAAAAACACAGATCCGGTCCGAAGTGCCCTTGTATTTTCTTGTGGTATGGGTGCCGTCCGAACTACATTCGCTATGGTTGCAGCCGTGATCGTCAGGAGGAAGATGTTGCTCACTAGGGGCTTAGAAGACCCATACGCGAGTAGGTCATCTTTGTTGAGCAATTTGGGTAACGGCAGCTCCGGAATCAGTACGGTAAGTTGACAATCTTTTCCTTGTACACAATTCTGTGACACATTCTTTAAGCCTACAAATCAGGTATGGCGCGAGTATGTCAATCAATTACGCTTGTGTCTTGATTAGCTTGTTATTTCCTAAGGCATCCACTGATATCAAGCTGGCTCAAGCGCTGGAAAATGCTAGTGCGCAACAGGACCAAAACAAGTCGTTGCTGAGATTGACATATGTGTTGCAGCGACGTACGTATCATCGCGACCTTACTCAGGAAATAACCTTATCTTTCGTAGATCTCCATTCGCAGTCTGTGATTGCCTTGCTCATGGCGCAACCCACACTCTTGGAGAACTTACGCAAAGCGCACCAAGGCAACTATGGAGTAATACTGAGTTTACTTGGGTGTTTGGATCACGGCTTACGGGCTAAAAGACTAGTTGATCGCGTAATCGATGCATGTAGGTGCACCATCATGCTTCATTCCGATGTCTCAGATCTCGCGCCTTAATCATGACATTGTTGTATATTGGGAGTTGGCTGCTAACCATGTCTTTACGCCTTAGGTGATCAGGTCACGAATCTTCGGGAAGACATCCTCACCCACAGGGTCAAGTATTCACTCACAACAGCCGATAGTGATGAAAGCAAACAAGAAGATCATTTATCCAAGGCTCGCGGAGCGCTGGAGAAATAGTACGTGCCTGATCGTGACTATACCGGAACTTCAATAACTGCTACCCCATATCGATTAGTTTCTTTATGATTACCTTCGCGAGCTATGTTGATTCTGTCGAGGACTTTGAGATAACCTTTTCGGATTGGCTGAAGGTACGTTGTTCTCTATCATTGATAGAATATTCCCAGGTTGACGTCATGTTGGCATCTTGATTGCTAGGCGAGAACAGAAATTTGGAAGTAAGCTGCCACCAGCATTCAGTGTCTCGGAAGACATTGAATGACGACCTACATATTTACAGTCAGGTCATGTTCCTCCGCAAGATATACGGTTCGAGACTCAACATCTTCGCGCCCGTCAACGACCTTTCCCTTTTGTCGAGATCAGGAACGGAAGATAAGTCCCTGGTGGCTGGACAGAAGAACGATGTGGAGATTGCCGGAGGGCAGCTGCTCGGCGATGAGTATAGCGACCACGTTGTTAAGGTTCGTTCTTTGGAAATAACGTGTACCGCTCGGCCTTATTAATTGCCGCAGAATCGGAGTGGAATCATTTTGCGAGAGAGGTACGTCACATCATGCGTTTGCAGCGTGTCTGACTTCTTATTTCTGTCAAAAAGCACGCTTCTCAAATCAGACCAATGGCTTTCAGAATCTCATCGTGTTTCCGACTCAGTCCGCGGGGCTATTAACTTTCGTAATATACCCGGGACTAACATCTATGCGAGTGGCCAACCGACTGAATCCGCAGTCGACGAGGTGGTGCATCGTGTTAAAGAAGCGCATCCCGATGTAAACAAAGTCGTGTGGGTGACATTAAGAGAAGAGCCCATTGTTTATGTCAACGGTGCACCTTACTGTTTAAGGCGCGAGCGCTTCTCCCTCAGGAACATGAAGGGTTCGTCCCCAGGTTTCAGCTCTGACATTGTTTCTGAAGATCCGAAACGTTGCAGATTATGGAGGAATTTCTGCATCGCGGCTGGAAGTCTTGGAAGAGCGCCTCAAAGATGATGTCCTCGCAGAGCTTGAAGCGTTTGGGGGAAGGTGCGTCTTAGTTCTCACAGTTTCAAATTATAACTCACATACCCTGAAAAACAATGAAGGCTGCTTCTTCACACAGAGACCCCAGATGGATCTGTGATTCCCATATGGGAAGAAGTACACCCTTCAAACGTCGCAGTGCTAAAGGACATTATGGCATCCCGCAAATCTAGACATGGCTTGGATCTCCAATACGTTCGGATCCCAATCACATCCGAGCGTCCTCCCGATTTCGCAGACATCAGTGAGCTCATGGACCTTGTTCTTCGCACAGACTCTTCCAGTACGGTTACGGTCGTCAATTGTCAGCTTGGACGAGGAAGGAGTACTCTAACTTCCGTGAGTACAGGTGGAAGCGAAAGGCTGTTATTTATTGATATTTCTTGCAACGCAGGTGTTAATTGTCCTCATTCAACAATGGCTGCAGGACAGTCGGACGCTTTCTCAGTGGTCGCCTCGAACAGAGTCTCGCTCACTGTCAACGTCGATGACTTCTGAAACTTTTCACGATAAGCCTACAAATAAGCGCCTTTCATATCAGGTCATCAATAGTGCGTCTTCAGCCTTTCCTTTTGAGGCATACCACTGAAATATGTATAGATCTCCTTCGAATCGTCCGAAAAGGTTCTGCAGTCAAGAATACTGTTGACGAGGTCATTGATCAATGCGCGATCGTCATGAATCTCCGAGACTCTATCGAAGACGAGCGTATTTTGGCTGAGGAAGCGACTGAAGAGAAGCAAAAGCGCGTTCATGCCTCAAAAGGTAAAAAAACAACATTTTCCCTTTATGCTAGTATTGAACAAATTCAGGGATGCACAATTTGCGACGCTACTTTGAGCTCATTCTGTTTCAGGCGTACCTGCGATCTACTGAGCCAGATACGATGCAGTCATTTGAGACGTTCAAGAGTTTCATTGAGAGTCGACCAGGTATTTGTCATTCGTGTGCCTCACTAAAGCGTTCCACTTACCAATACGGCATAGTCATCAAGACGTTCGAGAAGGAACTCATTGCGGAAGGTTTGCACGCCCTCAAGCCACTCGAGCGTGCGGACATTGAGAGTGTAGCTCGTCCTGATGAAGTCAAACGAGTAGTAGTAACCCGATCTGGCAGCATTCTCTCTGCGTCTACCATCCTCAAGAGCGACTTCTTCTGCAATCTGCAAAAGATGTCGCTCCCTGAGTGCGTCCTTTCATAAGTTCAATGGCATGAATTGAAGTGATTTTCTTGTATAGGAGGATCGAAGGCTCTCCTAATTTCCGTCGCGTGCCGCTGACGTTGAAGCTGGCTTCTTCTCGGACTTCTTCTCCTGTAGATCCGGCTGATGAAAAGATGGTGTGCGGAAGGTGTGTTTCTTTGAGATATGTCATTTGACGTTCGTTAAATCTGGTCTGCAGCGGAATGCCTACAGTTCAAGGGTAGGTTTGTAGCGTGTTGATGGAATGAACTCTCACCGCGTCGTGTCCATAGTTTGCGGCGAGCCCTAGCACGCGTTGATGCTGATCCACAAGGACACAGCATGGTGTATTGGACCTCCTTGCGAGAGGTAAGGATAGGAATGTCGTTGTTTGCTTCATAATGGCTGAAGCGACATAGGAACCGGTTATTTATATTGCAGGCCGCCCGCATGTTCTGCGGATCGTAAACAAGCCACTCGAAAACGTAGAGTAAGTGCTTATCAACCACGTTTGACAGCAGGCTGATTTCACGCAGATCAACTGGGGTCACAACAGCCATGGTGGAGGCTATGGAGGAACGTTTCAAGAAAGATGTTATACGTGAGGTCAGAATGGGCGATGGACGTATCCTTCTGCATGATGAGGTGGAGGAGCGCCCTGGCGTGTTCACTATCATACCCATATGGGAGACGGTGGATGAGGATGATATTATGACCCCAAGAGATGTTTTCGATCTTATGGCTAAGGAGGGGTTCAAGGTCAGTGCGACAATCTTCAACTCTCAGGTCTGCTGTCGCTGATTATATACGCCAGATCAATTATGGTCGAGTTGCTATCGTGAGGCACCAGGATTTCGTGTGAAATAAGCGCTCATGGGAATTCACAGACCGACGAACAAGCACCGTTGCCTGATGCTCTGTCACAATTACTGGAACGTGTCCGGTTTGGATACTCAGAAGCGGACGACTTCATATTCAATTGTCAGATGGGCCGTGGTCGCACGACCACTGGGATGGTCACAGCCTGCTTGATATCAACGACGATGAACTGGCAGGGCGAGGAGAACTGCATTGACACACAGGAAGACCTCAACTCTACTGAATTTGACTCCATTGATGGTCCCTCAGAAGAACAGGCTTATCGACAAGGTCTGATTACCAGTTAAGCCCGATTATTCTGTCTCTGACGATATGTTGTGATAGGGGAGTACAAGACAATATTACAACTTGTCGGCGTTTTGTCTCACGGCAAAATTGCAAAGCGCCTGACGGACCGCGCCATTGATCTTATGCAGGACGTACAGAATCTTCGCAAGTCAATATACGAGTAAGTGAAACACCCGTATCGTGCCTTGTATGGCGCTGATGAACTACATAGCTACAAACTAAAGGTAGAGTCTCTGGAAAAGGGAAGCGCGATGCAACGGAAGTTGATGAACGTTGCGGTGAATTACCTGTGAGTTGTTTCCATGTGTGGTCCACGTAGCTACCTGACGCGCACCATGCGCAGATATCGCTATGGCTTGTTGATTGTATTTGCCAATTATCTCATTGAAATACGGGAGATGCAGGGAAGGGAGACGAGAGGGTTTTCGGATTGGCTCCGAGAACATAGAGAAATTGCGAAGCTGTTGGGGAGGAGGTCATTGGACTGAGGATGGGCGCCCTCTCCATGATGATGATGGCAACGACGACTTACTTATAGTATCGCACCGGTTTTGTTTTGTCTCCATAAATATCCATGCCCATATGTTGTTAACGTGTACCTGCTGCGTGCGCAGCACCGGACGGTTGAGTTGTCACTGTCACAGTAGGTCACGAGGGAAGAGTGGCGACAGTGAACACTGCCACCGGTTGTTCCATCAATCAGTTGCTCTGCTTTTTACCAGACTTTCTTTCATTCACATTTACCTGCGTCGTCGTTAGTTCCCTCTTCGTACGACACACCTCTAAACGGCGACGACGATACCACCTACGACGTGCTGACCTCAAAAAAATACCATAGAGAACGCTCATTAATCTTCGTATCACACGATAGACAGTCCGCTTCAGCCCGCACGATGAAGAGCGCAATGAAGAGCGCGACGTCGCGATGTCTGTTGCTTCTTGCAGTGGCATCTTGTTTTTTGCTCTCAGTCGCACATGCTCCACATCAGCTACTTGAAGAGCGAAACCCCAAACTTCATGTGCGCCAGCTAACTCTATCTGGACCTCCCGTGGGGGCCACGACTACGACCCCCACAACCACGCAACCCACTACAACCCCTACAACTACAACACCGCAAACGACGTCGACACCGTCGACCGCTTCAACACCTCCTACCACTACCGCCTCCCAAACGACGACTACGCCACCGGCGGCCACCACCACCCAGACCACTTCTACACCACCCCAGACCACCCCCACCACTCCTACCACGGCTGCTCTTCCGCTGTCTACCTCGGTACAAGTCACCACCAACTCTGTTGGTCAGGAGATTACCAGCACCATTGTTGTTACACCCACATCCAGCGCGACCTCGTCGAGCACACCATCTTCTTCTTCTACTGCTAGTAGCTCTAGTGGTCTTGGCACGGGCTCCATTGTTGGTCTTTCTGTAGCGGGTGGTGTTGCAGTCATTGGTATCATCTCATTCTTCATTTGGAAGTTCACTAGGAAACGCTTCTCAGACTTTGATGACAGTGCGTTTTCTGATTTGTGACTTTTAAATCTATCATGATCTCACGATGTAACAACCGCACTAGATGAAGCAATCAAGTGGCCAGAACTGAACACGCATGGTTCCGACGTTCATGCGTTGCCAACCAAATCTACGGGTCGGTCAGGTTTCGGTGCAGAAAATGACTCTGAGGTGAACCTCGCACGTGCACCCAGTCCCGGTGGATACGCCCATTCCGTAGCCGCCAACTCACTTCCGGAAACCTACACCAATTCACCAGACCCATACGCTGTCCCTCCTCTCCCACACCTCAACCCCAACCAACCCTACCACGACGACCCTGGGACCTATGGCCAACCAGGCTACTATGATCCTTATAGAGGCCCAGTTCCCAATACGTTTGGCGACGGTTTCTCGGATGGTCATACTGCAGAGGCCATCCAGATGACGCGGATGGCCCGGACCAGGAGTCCGGGTCCACAGATGGCGTATGATGTGCAAGGCCGCGCATCCCCAGGTCCGCAGGCGGGCATGGGATATGCCCCCGATATGCGGTCGGCAAGTCCCGCAATAGGTGCTGGCAGGGTATCGCCGGGCCCGCAAGCCGCATATGGGTATGGGCCGCGATGAGCGCTTTTGGGGGCAAGGCGGACGTGGGGAAACGGGGGTGAATACGAGAATAGGACAGAGTTGCTGGATATTTGCTAGATGTTTTGCAGAACATGGGAGGAGGGGAGATTTTGTGGATGGAATGCTAATGCACGGCTGTTGCCGAATCGACATGGACATACTACGACGGACTGTTCCTGGTTCGCCATTATGTGGTTGGTCACGTTCCAACACTCGTCTACGACATGTGCATGACCTTGGGTTTATTTTTGTTATGTTTCATCTAGCGTTTCGGTTTTTATTTGCCGTGTTCCGTATGATCATCTTGATTGTTTCACGCAGACTACTGGCCCCCGGACTCGTCAGCGCCATCAACATTGTCACCTACATCATGCTTTCGGTACATCTATCTCCATCATTTTTACTAAGACGCTCGCTGCAGCACATACGAATTCCCTTTTATTTTTCTCATCATGTGTTATACCGTCCATCAAATCCACATCCGTATCCAAGGAATACCGATTTAGTGATCCCAAGCATAGCTTACGGGAAATTTTTACCCCGAGTGATTGCATGATAAAGAATGCAGGAACCGTAGCTATCATCCGAGTGGTAAACCCGACTACATCGCTTGGTAGGTGCATTCTACACACTTACAAGTACGGTACCACGACAGAACTTTAATCAAAAAAATTACTGCTCCCTCAAGGTCGCGTCTTTCTCATTTCAGAATGGAGGCCGCTGCAATGGCCTTCGGGTCAGTCTGACTGAAGCGCGTGAGCAAATCTCTAGCTTAGAAGTAACAAAGACAGCTTGTGAGTCGGCCATCGCCCGTTTATGACCAGGGGGAAGAGAATGCGAACAGACTGGATGTCTGGGATGGAGAGTAGGTTTGCTTCTGCCCAACTGGCTTTGTTGGCACACGCGCAGCGATGTATTGACCTGAACTACCGCCAAGTCGATTGCAAACTCGGAAAGATGGTCCTCGTATGGGCGATGAAGGTTTTATTTGTTTCGAATTCTGGTCCTGCGGCCAATTCTCAAGAATGGTATGCTTGAGACTGGCGGATAGGAAGCTTGTAGTGGAGTCAATGCCCTTGTGAATGTAACATTGAAAGCGGGCCCACGACTCCTTCTGTTAGTTGTGCACGTGACAAGCAAGTCCAAGAGAGGAATTTGAAATTTGTTGCAATTCGTTACTTGCACGTCGAGACTGTCCTCATGAGCCATTAATGCTCTCAGACCGTACGTTACTTGCGTGACCACCCACCTTTATCGCTGGCTGCTCTAGAAGCTACCTAAAATACTCTTACGTACGAGCGCCCTGTCGATAAAACAACGCCAGGCAATTCTCAGAGCTTGCGGTTCTTACCAGTGTGATGCGAAGTGCCGCTTATTATGCAAGTACAGGTTTGCACGGAGTAACTGCGCGCCCGAACTTTGAGCGTCCCTATAATCACCATCTCATCGACACCGTCTTTGGTATCCTTCTGGTATCGCCCCATGATGCTGATTTCGGTTAAAAACCCTGGGTGGTGGTATATCTAGTATGAACACCATCTTCATCTTCATATTACGTCCACCGAGTTCGCTGCTCCCTCACACCCATCCTCTAAAAAGATGACTCTAGTCTTAAACGATCCCAGTCTCTGGCCGGCCATCAATGCGCACCGTATTTACAGCTATTTTGCAGGTTCGTGGAGAGTCAATCGGACAATGACGGCGATACTTGATCTAACATCTCGCAGTTGCCTCCTCTATTGCGGTCATGTACGATTGGGGTTAGCAAGATCACTTTCAAGAATGGCTGATGTTCTTATGGTTTCTGCAGCCCTGACTTTCGGACAGGAGGTAGGTTGATGTTATTGTTGGAGCATCCATCTCACTCCGAATGGTTTATAGATCGAACTCGTCTGGGTGAGCAGAGTCATCACAACATGAAAATGCAATGAATTTGCTTTAGAGGCAACGCTGGTCACTCATGACCGCTCTGTGTTTGAGTGTAAGTGGCTTATGTTGTAAGTGTGTCGGCAAGTTGGGCTGACTTGAATATATTTAAGGTGCGCTATCTTGGAATTGTATTTGTTGTGTATGTTTGGAATGTGAAGCAATTGGAAATGCACTAATCAATGACCCACCACAAGCATCCAGATTCCAGGTATGTCTCCTCATATTCACCGTCATTATTTCTTCTCACCAGCGGCATACAGCGGATGTTCCGACAATATTGCTGACAGATTCAGTAGGTATTCTGAACCAATACTTGCCATTTCTGTCTAATCAACTGCACTCCAATGCAGGGGTGAGTTTAATTCTTTACCAGCTGGTGTAATATAATGACTGCCACAGCTGTGAGTTTCTTTTGATTGCGTGATCCTCCGATGCTGATCACCACCTGGATTTGTCAGGTCTGATTATAGCCATCTTGCAAACTTGGGGGATTATCATCGTGAATGCAATACTGAGCGGTGAGCTATGTAACTACAATGAGTCAATGATATTGACTTGACAGAACATCACTCAAGTCATCATGCTTACTCGGTTACACGCCATGTATCAACGATCCAGAAAGGTGCTGATATTTCTTGTTGTAATATTGCTGGCTGTCAACGTCACCGCCGGAGTGTTCGGAGTCATAGTAACAATGGAGACTTCAGCAGGTAAGCTTGATTATGAATGAAAGACGTCCGTGCACCAGGCTCATTGATGATTACTAGAAGTGTTTATTCTCTCCGGAACTTACGAGTGCACTACTAGCCACAAAGGATATCAAATTGCCTCCATCATTTGGATACTCGACGTATGGGAGGTCCTCGCACTATGTCTCGCAATCTGGATTGCTGTAAAACACTTCCGTGAATTGCGACGACAGTCGGCAGGAGGGATTATCCGAGATTGTTTCACGGTGTTGATGAGGTCTCACGTGGTTTACTTTGCGAGGTGAGCTCACAATGCCAACGTGGTCCCCTTCTTCCACTGAAGGTCTGCACCTCTTAGCTTTGTTGCTGTTTCTTGCTTCATGATTGGCGGAGACTTGTCCCCAAAAATAAAATGGGTATGCCATTCTGTCGATAACCTCTGCATGCAATGGTTCATCATTTCTACAGGGCATGTTTTCCCTGCAAACCCAGATTTATGGGAGTTTACTCCAAATTTTTCAGGTTGTGCAGATGTTTGTACTGGGACCACGCCTGATCCTTAGCGTTCGAGAATATCACGCCAAGCTCGTGGCTGACACCGACACAGCAACCGGCATGAATTCAATTATTTTCCAAGAGCATGTGCATGAGCCAACTAGCAGCAGCGTGTAGGACGGGAAATGCTCGATGCGATTACTACTGGTGGGGTACTCCTGGCTAGGTGTTATGCGGGGAGCGGGAAGAGTTTTTGTTAGTTTTATGGCTGTACTTATTTATTCAAGTTGGTGATGTTCCGAAGGTTTGAAAAAGAAGTGGGTCTGGACAAACCGCAAAATAAAGCTTTTCATACATTGTTGTATCGCTAAGTCTTTGTTCCCAGTTTCGTTACGGTATCTATTTATTTGATGTTCCGAAGTATATTTCAAAGAGCAGTATGTATAGACGAACCGATACATTCACGTTACATCGATCCATAGCTCCCGGAGAGTCGGATTGGCCACCTACCCACCCTCGCACCGAGTGGTAAGCTGAAATCATTTGGAAGTTTCGCGACCTTACTTGAGAAAGACAGTTCCTTCTTTCCTGTGTCATGGCATCGTAATCCACAAATTCATAGTGTGGCAGGTCCAAATCGTGAGGAACTCTATTTGAGGCCATCAGACTTGAGAATATAAATGATGGGGGCGTCCTTGAGTTGATCGATCGTCAACATTCAGGTATGAGATACTTGAAATTCTAGAGTGAGCGAAAGGTCGAATTGGAAATTGGAAAGACCTACGATTGAACGAGGATGAGGGGAATTCTGGCGTATACAGTAGTGTGTCGCATCCGACAGGTTCCATATCATTTTGTCCCACCTGGGGGGGCGATGTCGATGACTTGGACCGTAGTTAGTACTCCTACTTACAAGTTTCAGTGTCAGACAAACTAGATACCAACGGTTCACACCACATAGCGAATCTCTGGGACAATGTAGCCTTAGCGCTGGATATCAGTCTAGTGAGTGTTTGAAATGTACCGATTGACAAGTGCGCGCTGCATACTTATTTCACACGCTCACGTATTCTTCTCCAGCACATTCCGACGTTTCCTCTGACTCTCTATTTGAAAATTTACGGTTGTTGCTGGTCAAATGATCGCTCTGTGCTTCATGGTTTGAGGATGTCGCAACCTCTTAGAAAGGCGGTTCAAACCTCGCAAGGTGATCAAGCGTGAATATTCGAATGCTGACGGCAAATTCCGACTTCGGTTACCGTTGTGACAGAGTATTTGTTTTGCCACCAAGTTCCTACTCCGAGTCATTTCGGCTATAAAGCGGTGGACCTTAACGTATCTGAACACCACCACGTCATACCGCGGGAGAATAAGGGCAAAGACGCACCTGGATACACGCTACAGGATGGGGGGAGAAAGGCATAAGTAGTAATTCTCCGGGACTTCTATAAGGCTAATAGTTGAGCAGATCAAGCAAGCCGGCAGTCATACTTAAGGATAGTACTACAATTTGACGTCCATCAAGTTCGCCGCACGCTCACATCCATCCTCAAATAACATGACCATAGTCTCAAATGATCCTGTTTTGTGGCCGCTTATCAATTCATTTCGTATTTCTAGCTATTTTTCAGGTTTGTGGAGGGTTAGTTGACCGTCAAGTCTTGATCTGACGTTGGCTGCGGTTTTGTAGTTGCCGCATCCGCTGCGGTGATGTACGATTGGGGTGAGCAAGATAGCATGAAAAAACCGCTGACATTCTTATGGTATTTCTAGCAATAACACTCGGAAAAGAGGTGGGTTAATATACTATCAACGGATTAGCTATCTTCCCAACGATTTGTTTTCACAGGTGGATTTGATCTGGGTGAGCGGACTTCTACATCAGAAGACGACGTGAACATATCAATAATTCGCGGCAGAACCAACGCTGGAACCTGATGACCGTTCTGTATCTCGGCGTATGTAGCTCGTACTGGCATAAGTATGATTGACAAGTTGTGCTGACTTGACGATACTCTAGATACGCTATCTCGGAATATCATACGTGATGTATGTTTCAAAAGTTAATCAGCTGGTGTTGTGCTAATCGGTCGTGTATTACAATCAGCGTCAGCATACTGTGTATGTACCCTCACATACACCTTGTTTCTTCTGACCAGTGGCATGCAGTATTTGTTCCGACAATTCCGGTGACAGATGTAGTGAGTGTTCTCCATTGGTGCCTGTTATTCACGTCCAACCAACTTCCCTTCTATATAGGGGTGCGTGAGATTCTCAACAAGCTTCTCCGTATAATGACTGCCACAGATGTGTGTTTCGAGTATGTTGTCCTTCGAGCCTGATCACTAACTGTATCTGTCAGGCCGTGTGATGTACATCACCCTAATTTGGACAGGTGTGGCCGTAAATGGAATGCTGGGCGGTGAGCTACCCAGCTGCAACAATACCTCAGTGATATTGACGTGACCGATATACCGTTGAAGTCGTCATGACCCTTCGGTTATATGTTCTTTATGAGCACGCCAGAAAGCTGCTGATATGTCTCGTTGTCATCTTACTGGGTAACAACATTGCTGGCGGAGTGGTTAACGGAATATTAACGAGCCGTATTTCATCCGGTACGCCTATGGCAGACAGTGCAGCAGCTTTATTTAACGAGTATCAGTGGAAATCATTCTCTCCGGCACCTATCAGTGCAATACCTACTTTGAGGGAAAGGACACTCAGATGGCCACAGTGACATGGACGTTAGGCACTGCATGGGAGGTTCTCGTACTGTGTCTCGCAGTCTGGGTTGCCGTAAAACGCTTCCGTCAATTGCGACATTCACCGGCAGGAGGGGTTATGGGGAGCCTTTTCACGGTTTTAATAAAAACTCACATGGTCTACTTTGCGAGGTGAGCTCACAACGTGAATGTGGTTCTCGTTCCCGCTGACATTCCTTATGCAATAGCTTTATTGGTGTTTCTTGCTTTTTGTTGGTTTATTACTCTCCAAAGTTCGCCACGGTATGCTGATCTGACACTCACCCCTTGCATGTAATCGTGGTTCATCATTTTAATAGGACTCGTATTCCTTGGGGACTTATATTTATCTTGGAATTCTTCAAATTTTCACAGTCTTGCAGTTTTTTGTGTTGGGACCACGTCTCATCCTTGGTGTCCGAGAACGTCACGCTAAGCTCAAGGTCGAATTCAATACAGCAATCGGCATGACTTTACGGCGCACGCATGTGTCTACTAGTAGTAGTAGTAGTGTGTAGCACGAGTAATGCTCAACACGATTAACAAATTAACAGTTGTCGAACACTCTTTGGGAACTCTTTTGTTACATCACTTCAGGCTTTAGTGGCTTGCCCATACCCACACTGAGTAGCAAGCTGGGACCATGAAAAACATTCTCGCAACCAATCAAGTACCTTCAAGTGACGCGGTATGTCGATATCCTTCTGCGATCAAACCTACTTACGAATTTGATATGCCCTATGTAATGATGCCCAGCATGTAAACTCGCTTTCACTATGAATCTGTGCACTACGGTCTCACAACAAAGAAAAGAAGGGATGACGGTTGAACGTTGAATGACTGTCTTTCAAGTAAGATTGCGAACCTTCCAAATGATTCCAGATTACCGCTCGGTGCGAGCGAGCGTGGGTAGCTAGTCCGACTCGCTGGGAGTAATGAATAGATGCAATAAAATATCAATCGGTTTGTCGTAACATACTTCACTTTTAAATATACTTTGGAGCATCAAATAAATATGTACCGCGACTAAACTTAGAACAAAGACGTAGTGATGGAACAATGCATGGGTCGGTTTGTCCAGACCCTGTCGAATCTTCAGAACACAACCAACTTAAATAAGTACAGCGACGAAATTTGGAGCCAAACAAAATCCTCCCTACCCCCACATAGCACCTGACTAGGAGTACCCGACCACTGGTAATCCCCTCGAGCATTTCCCGTCCTACACGCTGCTGCTGGTTGGCACATGCACATGCTCTTGGAAAATAATTGAATTCATGCTGGTTGCTGCGTCGGAGTCAGCCACGAGCTTGGCGTGATATTCTCGAACGTTAAGGATCAGGCGTGGTCCCAGTACAAACATCTGCACGACCTGAAAAGTTTGAAGTAAACCACCATAAATCTGGGTTTGCAGGGAAAACATGCCCTGTAGAAATGATGAACTGTTGCATGCACAGGTTATTGACAGAATGGCATACCCCTGTTATTGTTGGAGACAAATCTGCGACAATCATGAAGCAAGAAACAACAACAAAGCTGAGAGGTGCAGAACTTCAACAGAAGAAGGGGACCACATTGGTATTGTGAGTTCACCTCGCAAAGTAAACGACGTGAGATTTTATCAACACCGTGACGATGTCCCCGATAATCCCTCCTGCCGACTGTCGCCGCAATTCACGGAAGTGTTTTACAGCAATCCAGATTGCGAGACATAGTGCGAGGACCTCCCATACAGTGTCGAGTATCCAAGTAAGGGAAGCAAATTGATGTTCTTTGCCGTAGTTGACAGTGCATTCGTAGGTGCCGGAGAGAATGAACTCCTCTGGTACTCGTCAATGAGCGTGGTGCGCGCAAGTCTTTCATCCATAATCAAAATTACCTGCTGAAATCCCCGATATTGATACCATGACGCTGAATACTCCAGAGGAGACGTAGACAGCCAGGAAGATTACAACGAGAAGTATCAGAATCTTCCTGGATCGTTGATACATGGTGTGTAACCGAGTGGCCATGATGACTTGATTGGTGTTTTGTCAAGTCAATATCATTGACTCATTGCAGCTACATAGCTCACCGCCAAGTATTGCATTCGTGAGGATACTCACCCAATTTTGTGAGATAGTTGAAATCAGGCCTGGCAAATCCAGTGGTGATCAGTCTCAAAGGATCACGCACTCAAAAGACACTCACAGCTGTGGCAGTCATTATATTACGCCAGCTGGTCAAGAATCAAACTTACCCCTGCATTGAAGCGCAGTTGATTAAGACGGCAATGGCAAGAATCGACTCAGAATACTCACTGAATCTGTCAGTGATATTGTCGGAACATCCACTGTATGCCGCCAGTGAGAAGAAGTAAACACGGCGTATATCAGGAGACATACCTAGAATCTGGAGGCTTGTTGCGGGAAATCATTGATTAGCGCAGTGCCAATTGCTTAGAATTCCAAACATATACGGCATATGATATTCCAAGATAGCGCACCTAGAATATTTTCAAGTCAGCCCGACTTGCCTACCACACTCACAACGCAAGCTACGTACACTCAAATACAGAAAGGTCATAAGTGACCAGCGTTGCCTCTGCAGCAAATGCATTGCATTTTCATAGTGTTCTTATGACGTGTGACTCGGCTCACCCAGATAAGTTCAATCTATATAAATCATTCTGAGTGAGATGGATGCTCCCGACAATGGCGTCAGCCTACCTCTTGTCCAAAAGTCAGGGCTGCATAAACCATAAGAACATGAGGCATTATTGAAATGATCTTGCTCACCCCAATCGTACATGACCCCAGCAGAGGCGGCAACTGCGAAATGTTAGATCGAGAATCACTGACATTGTCCGACTGGCTGTCCACGAACCATAAAAATAGCTGGAAATACGCCATGCATTAATGGCCGGCCAGAGACTGGGATCATTTGAGACTAGAGTCATATTGTTAGAGGGTGGGTGTGAGGGAGCGGCAAACCTGGTAGACGTACTATGAAGATGGTGTTCGTACTAGTTATATCACCACCCCGCGCTTTTATCACCGAAATCAGTGTCATGGGGGCCATACCATAAGGATACCAAAGACAACGTTGATGAGCAATCCATGATTGATATGTTATCAATATACGACACACCATCCTATAAGTATATGAACAGGAGGACACTGCCAGTGGGAGACAAGAAGACTTCTGGTTACGATCGTGGAATTTTTTTTCAAATTCTATATGTACGTACCACAGCTGCTTCATTTTTTTTTAAATTGATTGGCGATATTTTTGACGAGCGCCGGCAGCAGCTCATCCAAGTCTCTTGACAAGATGCCCATGGTCGCGTTGTTCTGGCACACCGTCAGGAAAGTAAAGACATGAGCACTACTGCCAGTGATTGGTGATGAGGCGTATTCAGTGTAGTGTGGTGTGCTGGTGGTGTGGTAGGATTGCAACGTTAGTAGTTTGTGCGCGGTCCTTGCGTAGGCTCATAACATATGAACTGCTGTTCAAAGCCGAATACGAATGGCGCCTGGAGTTCCTTGGTGCATCTTGCAATCGCAACGGTAGTGAACTGGAATGTGGGCATGGTGTCTATGTTCTATTGATCAGTCGACCAGTCTTGACACTGGGCAATATGACACGGTCTTACTTGTTTCACTGTCATCAGAATAGCCACTATATCGTTGCTCGAGATCCTCTTGTCTTGGATCACATTCAGTGGCGGCGGTGTATGGAATCACCCACGGATCAGATACGGTCCATATAGAGAAGATCATTGGAAGAGTGCGACAATTCTATTGTGGGACAACTGTGGAATAAGGTAGCGAGGGCGACTTTTGATGCTGTTGTGATGGGTAGTATGGGCTTGTATAACTTGCGATGAGCGTACCTATACAATAACAGCGTCGATATCTCGCGAGCTGCATGATCCAACTACATCAATACCACGGAACTACGACACTCGAAAATTCTTCATGGTCCGTCTCGACTCTCCATCTCTTCCACGCACATAATCCGCAAAGAGACTCGTCCCATCTAAAACCTGTGACACCGTATGTTCGGTGACTGAATCCAAGAATGCAGAAGCTGTACATGGTGAAAGTCAGTTGGTGAAGTGCGGAACGATACAGATGGGATATTGGTACTCAGCGTGAACACTTTGCATCGTGGCCTGGGCGCTGTTTTGTTCAGTTTTTTTTTGCGAAGATGGCGGGTACGAGAGTCACGGTTAACGTTTACCAGTATTATAAGTATCTGCTGAGTACGTGACCTGACTGACAGGCAACCTGAATTCGATGATATGACGAGGAACGACACAAGTTTGAGACCCTTAGCAGATCCTCAATAAGCAGTACTAATACTATAGATCAGTGAGCAAAGGACCACACAGCAAGTACTTGCGGTTTAGTAACCGACTCCGAGTCGGAATTTGCCGCGTTCACGCTTAACCGCGAGCTGGAAGCAATTGTGGTAGAAATCGTTGGTGCACGTTGATGAAAACTCTCTGCATCATGCATGCCCGCGGTGAGCCTCTTTCATGCATAGAAGTCGACCCTCACTTCTTCTACAATTCCTGGTATCTCCTACCGACGATCCCCTCGACGACATTATATCTGCTACTAGGCGACATGCACCCCAAAAGTCGCGTATCGGGGCACCGTTTTGCCTCCTGCATCACTCATATCGTCTTATACTGCCTCTAGTTCCACTCATTCCCTTCTGAGCTCTCCCAGAAATAGTTTTCAATCTCTCGCCTTCTCAGTCTCCAAACGTTCTGGTACGAAGACCCTCAACCATATTCACATACATCATATCTAAGTATCGCCGCTCCCGTGCCACCCATATAGTTCTCAACAGCGATTTGCAAGACTATAGTTCACAGAAACCCTGAAATAGGGAAGGGAACACGAACGTACGCGAATTCCAGCTGCTGCTCAGTTCGTTAAACAATTTTGTGAATGGAGATGAGATGAGGAGTGGGCAGGTATGTAAAGTCAGCTATCATTCCAGATATAATTGATAAGATACGTTTAGTCTACGAACCTAATCGCACAGGCAGCTTTGCACCACGATACCCAAATTACGCTGGAAGTCGCCAAAAACATGGTTCATCGTACAAACACGAAGTTCCGAAGCACTTGGTGAGACTTGATACACGATCACTAAACGATGCCTAATGAATTTGACTGCAACTCCATTCCTTCCTACATTCAGTTCGAGCGCCGAAGGATTTTGCTGGTTATGAAACCTTCCGAGTGCATAGTTTTCAGTTTGCCGCTCGGTGAAAACGTGGGTGGACAGCTGGCGTGAGGTGATGCGACCATTTACTCAACGGCTCGTGCAACTTATGGTCACAACACTACCCAATGGTACAACCGGATTCTCATAAAACACCAAGGTTCTAATACTCCGGTGGCTCAGTGCTCAGAACTTGTACTCCCGATCCGAGCCTGCACGATGAAGAGCACCCATGAAGAGTTCGACGTCGCCGCAATGCCTACTACTTATTGTACTGGCGTCTTTTCTCTCTGTCAGTAGCACACAGTGTGGCCTTCATCAGCTGCTTGGAGAGCGAAAGCCCAATCTTCATGTGCGCCAAACTTTATCTGGACCCCCGCTGCTGACGACTACGGTCCCCACACCCACGCAAACAACCACAATCCCTCCAACTTACCACAATCGACATCAACACTGTCGACCACCTCGACACCACTACCATACCCCAATTGATGACTACGCCACTGCCGATCACCTCGCAGAGCAATTTCACACCCACCTCAAACAGCCGTGATGGAGCCCCCTTGTGTTCTGTATGGCCATCTTGGCTATCTCATACCCCGGACTGATGTCGGCGCCATCATCGTTGTCAACTATGTTGCACAATGCTCCTTTCGGTACATCTATCTCTCCATCATTTTGACTAAGACGCTCGCTCCAGGATATATGAATTCCTTTATTTTGTACTTCGTGCGTTAAACTGTTGATAGAATTTCAATCCATAACCACATCCAATGAATACCGATCCCTGACATCCCAAGCCTAGCATGCGGGAGGTTCTTGAGCCTTCACAATCACGATGGGGGTTGGCCTTTTCGCAGTATCGGCCTTAAAGTAACTCTTTTGCAGAGGCCAGCTTACTTTGCTTGTTGAAGATGCCCGCTAGACCTGCGTGAGATTTTTCGAGGAAGGTCGTTGCATCTAGTTGGCAGGCTCCATGCTGATAGCCCTGGCTTCATACTGTCCTCTGTACAAGTAAGTCGATGTCTCAAGAAAGTACTGAAGCGTGTCACCAGAAATGACGAGCAGGACGATGACCCTATGAATTATCAGACGAACAACTAACGAATATAAAATACTGTGTTATCGATTCATACAAGTATTGTCTCTTTCAGATCCACTTCGGAGCATCAAGTAACTTGTATGGATAAGTAGGACGAAATTTGGATCACAAATTCTCCTGCTCCCTGCGGAGCACTCGACCATCGTTAATGAGCATCTCTCATGCTACACACTGCTGCTAGTTGCCACACGCACGCGCTCCTGGAATACAATTGAATTCATGCCGGTTGCTGTGTCGGAGTCGGACACGAGCTTGGCGTAATATTCTCTAATGCTAAGGATCAGGCGTGGTCCTAGCACGAACATCTGCACGATCTGGAAAATTTGAAGGAAACCAAGAAAAACCAGGTCCGGGGAGTATTGGTCCTGTAGAAATGATGAACCATTGCATGCAACTGTCAATAACAGATTGGCATACTGATAACGTCGGAGACAATTGACTGCCGATCTCACAGCCAGAAACAACAACAAAGCTAAGAGGTGCAGACTTTCAGCGGCAGAAGGGAGCTACGTTTGCATTGTGAACTCACCTCGCAAAGTAAGCAACGTGAGTTTTCATTAACACCGTGAAACAGTCCTTGATGATCCATCCCGATGAATGTCGTCGCAGTTCACAGAAGTGTTTTACAGCAACCTGGACTGCGAGACACAGTGCGAGGACCTCCCATACAGTTGTGAGTATCCAACTGATGGAAAACAGTAGTGCGTTATCACTCTCATAGTCAATAGCGCACTCGTAGGTGCCGGAGAGAACGAGCACCTCTAGCCTTTTTTAATGAGTCTGATGCGCTTATGTCTTATTAAGCTTACCCCCTGAACTGTGTCTCGTTGCCAGTATGACGACTACGCCGACCGCGATGTAGTCGGCCAGGAACATGACAACGAGAGGTATCAGAACCTTTCTGGACCGCTGATACATGGCATTTAACCGAGCGATTATGATGACTTGCATGAAATGTCAGTCAGGTCAATATCACCAAAGTATTGCAGCTGCACAGCTCACCGCCCAGTATTGCGTTCACGACCACAGTCATCCATATCCCTCCGAGTTTCATAACAGCGCCTGGCGAAATCAATTTGTGGTCAGGCTCGGAGGATCACCAACTCAAAATACGCTTACAGCTGTGGCAGTCAAATCAAACCAACTTCAGGCTGGAACGCCAAGAATCCTACTCACCCCTAGCACACAGGAGTATAGTTGAAGGAAGGGGGATGACAGGCATTGATTATAAGTACTCACTAAATCTGTCTTCGGGATTGTTGGAACACTGTCTATATGCTGCCAGTCAGAAGAAGTAAACACGGTGGTAAGAAGACATACACAGAATCTGGACGCTGATTGTGACAGATAATCGATTAGCGCAACACCAAGTGCTTAGCCATCTAAGCATACATGGCATATATTATTCCAAAATAGCGCCCCTGGAATATTTTCATGTAAGCGCGACTTTCCAACCACACTGATAGTACAAACTACATACACTCATATATAGCACAGTCATGAGAGACCAGCGTTGCCTCTGCCGTGAATGAGCTGCATTTCCACATCGTTCTCCTGATGCAAGAGTCCACTCACCCAAATCAATTCAACCTGTAAAAGCATTCTTAGCGAGATGGATGGTCTCAGTAATAGCATCAATTTACCTCTTTTGCGAGCGTCAGGACTACATAAAGTTACAATAAGGAGTCAGTGATTTATATGATGTGTTGCTCACCCCAGTCGTATATCAGCCCAGCAGACGTGGCAACTGCGAAAGCGCAGCCCAAGGTCAGATATCACCGTCATCATCCGAATGGCTCTCCACGGACCTACAAAATAGCTGCCAATATGCCACGAATTCATGGGCGGCCACCAACGAGGATCGTTTGAGACTATGATCATACTGTTAGTGTGATGGAGGTTGTGTAGGAATTCAGGTGCTGTACGAGCGCTGAGGCCTAGCGCAGAGCGCCGACTCCCGAGGCAGTACGTACTACGCTAGATGATTACTAAAAACCTTACTATATATGCGAGCAAGGTGGGGTTTGTTACATGTAAGGATTCTCATGGTCAATTGGCCTGTGTTTATCGGATCGTTGAATCTATCAGGGCTGATGGAACTACACCTTGTTCTGAATTGCCTGCAGGGTACCAGGTATCGCCAGCGAAGTTGGCCAGTGCGCCTTTCAAATCCAGTGGATCCCAATTTGAATGGCAATTCATGCTCAACTTCCTTTTCTGCCAACCCTGCACAGTTCAAACCGCCTCGATCCCAACACTATGCGGCACCGCGATCATTGATTACAGCCATAGTAGAATCCCAAATAGAGAGGCAGAGGAAATGGCTGAATGATATACGTGGGTAAGTGAAATTCGGTTGCACTAAATTTATTCGAGAGGACAAGGGAACGTTGAATGACAAATTTTTGCTGCAGGGCCGGAACAAATTTTCAGATTTCACCAGTGACCACACCAAGACCACACACATGATTTCGCAATAAGTCGCTTATGTCGTGTCCATTAGATCTATCATGCAAACACACCGCCCGATGCCACAACATCAGTTTCTCATTTGCCTTCAACACTTGCCATTAATTCAAGATGTCCCCTGCCACGACCTTCTTCGACCGTTGGCAATCGCCTCAACTTGAAGCACCCGAACAAGACATCGATCATCTCGATTTGTCACTGCAATTTGCTTTCTGGACCGCTACTATGTAGAATCTCGAGGTCTCGAACCTTCACGGAAAAGCCTCCACGCGAAAATGATCGAACTCGATAAGCGACACGATGCCGATATCCAAACCTCGTACAATCATCTGGAGGCACGATGAGACGATGAGAGCTATCGCCAATTTGAATCACGTTGGGAGGAGCCCATGATCGGAAAGATGTGCTGAATGACTCTGTAGCATTTGTTGATGGTGCTTTTCTTTGTCGTTCAATCTGAGGAGATTCTACAGATGAACGTTCGGAGAACTTACTGAGCCAGAATGAGCAGTGAGGACACTCGTCTTAAATATATTGAAGAATAATTCGCAAGACTGCTCTTTTGTGGGTAGCGAGTGAAGCGCATGCGTATGAGCTACATGTGCCTCTGTCGGATAGTGGGAGTTGGGTGAGGAGGAAGCCTTTTGTAAAGAGGTAGATGCCAGCTAGGTGAACCGTCACTCACAATTGGAGAGAACTCATCTATGATTTCTTCGTCAGTGATAGCGTCGGAGTCCTACCGACTGAAGAACAAGAAAAATGAGAACAGCAGGGCGAATGCTGGTGCTGCGGCTCAGTGATGCGATGGCAAGTATCGTTCGAATACATAATCTTGCCACGAAAGCCTGCGAACACAATCTGCTAGATATGTAACAACACCTTGCATATCACTGGCTTGCACTAATAAATATTCACATTGAGGATTATTGCAGAAGCAAAGATATGACATCTTCTACTCAAAAACGTAGTGCTGCAATAACGTACGGGGCGGGTTGTCCAGACCCACTTCTCTGTCAAATCTTCAGAACATAAATAAATAAGTACAGCGACGAAATTTTGAACCAAAAGAAACTCTCCCGGCTCCCCGCATAGCACCTGACCAGGAGTACCCGACCAGTAATCACCTCGAGCATTTCCCATACTACACGCTGCTGCTAGTTGCCACATGCACGCGCTCCTGGAAAGCAAATGAAGTCATGCCGATCGCTGCGTCGGAGTCGGCCATGAGCTTGGCGTGATATTCTCGAACACTGAGAATCAGGCGTGGTCCCAGCACAAACATCTGCACTACCTGGAAAACTTCACGTAAACCAAGGTAAATCTGGGTTCCCAGGGACTGTGGGTCCTGCAGAAATGATGAACCGTTGCATGCAGAGGTCAATGAGAGAATAACATACCCCTGATAACGTTGGAGACAATTCACTGCTGATCGTGAAGCAAGAAACAACAACAAAGCTAAGAGGTGCAGAACTTCAGCGGAAGAAGGGAGCCACATTGGCATTGTTAGCTCACCTCGCAAAGTAAACCACGTGAGATTGTATCAACACTGTGAAGCAGTCCCCGATAATCCCTCCTGCCGAGTGTCGTCGCAATTCACGGAAGTGTTTTACAGCAATCCAGATTGCGAGACATAGTGCGAGGACCTCCCATATAGTGCCGAGTATCCAAGTCATGGGAGCCAGTAGTTGGATATTTCCTGCAATGTCAACAAAGCATTCGTAGGTGCCAGAGAGAATGGCCTCCTCTGGTATTCGTCAATGGGCCTGTTGCACACAAGTCTTTCATCCATAATCAAGCTTACCTGCTGAAGTGTCTGTTGTTGTTATGATGTTCAACACTCCGACGGCGATGGTGACAGTCAGGAAGACTACAACGCAAAGTATCAGCACCTTTCTGGACCGCTGATACATGGCATGTAATCGAGTGATCACGATGACTTGCGTGATGCTTCTGTTAAGTCGATATCACTGACTCATTGCAGCAATGTAGCTCACCGCCCAGTATTGCGTTCACGACGATACTCACCCAATATTGCGCGATGAATACAATCAGGCCTGACAAATCCAGGTGGTGATCAGCATCGGAGGATCACGCAATCAAAAAAAACTCACAGCTGTGGCGATCATTATATTGGACCAGCTGGTAAAGAATCAGACTCACCCCTGCATTGGAGTGCAGTTGATTAACATGGGAATGGCGAGCATTGGTTCAGAATACTTACTGAATCTGTCAGCGATATTGTCGTAACGTTGTCTGTATGCCGCCAGTGAGAAGAATTAAACACGGTGGATGTGAAGAGGCATACCCAGAATCTCGATGCTTGTTGTGGGAGATCAATTATTAGTGCAGTGCCAATTGCTTAGCATTCCGAACATACGCAGCATATAAAATTCCAAGATAGCGAACCTAGAATTATTTCAAGTCAGCCCGACTTGCTGATCACACTTACAACACAAGCTACGTACACTCAGATACAGAGCGGTCATGAGTGACCAGCGTTGCCTCTGCCGCAAATTCATTGCATGTTCATGTTGTTCTTATGATGAGTGACTCTGCTCACCCAGATGAGCTCGATCTATATAGTAAACCATTCTGAGTGAGATAGATGCTTCGACAATGGCATCAACCTACCTCCTGTCCGAAAGTCAGGGCTGCAGAAACCATAAGAACATCACCCATTCTTGAAAGGGATCTTGCTCACCCCAATCGTACATGACCCAAATAGAGGAGGCAACTGCGAAATGTTAGATCGAGTATCGCCGTCATTGTCTCACTGACTCTCCACGAACCTGCAAAATAGCTGTAAATACGGCTCGCATTAATGACCGGCCAGAGACTGGGATCATTTAGAACTAGAGTCATCTTGTTAGAGGATGGGGGCGAGGGAACAGTGAAGTTGGTGGGTACTAGATATACCACCACCCTAGCTCTTTCATCACCGAAATGAGCATTATGGGGGCGATATCCGTTCCTGCATTGATTGACCGAAGAAAGTTGAGGTCCTGTAGAAATAAACACTCGATCTAGGGTCCCTTGATTGAATCAACATATATGTTGGTTGTGAAGCTGCAAACCAGTCACACGCACAGAATGTTTCAACACCGCAAAAGATCGAATATCTGTTTTCATTTCGGCGACTTATATGTATACAAATAGCAATGACAGGGCACTGGGAGAAACGAATACACATGCTTGCGATGGCGGAATGTTCTTCAAATTGTACAAGTTCGTTTCATAAAATGTTTTTGATGAGTGTCGATCGGAGCGCCGGCAGCATTTCATTCAAGTCCCTTGGCAAGATAGTCGTGTTACGTTGGCACGCAATCAGAAAAGTCAAACAAATGCCTAAAACTGACAACTCACCTGCAGCTGGTGATGGCATCAGTGCTTCAGGTGCCGTCGGGATGGAATATTACTTGCATAGCTTGCAATGTGCACACTTGAATCGGACGAGGTCGTTCTGCTACAAATTACAATTACATTTTTGGTTCGATCTGTGCAAAACTAAATCTGCCCTTGTTCAACTTGTGTACGTAGGTGGATATAAACGCACCCCGGAACTCCTACCGATGATCGATCCATCTCCAATTTTTCCACATATAATCCGCAAACAGACTTGCCTCATCCAAAGTCGTTTCTACATGCTCGGAGGCATTCTCAGAAAGCGAATGAAGAATGCAGAAAATGTGTGGGGAGGTGGATTATGATAGCGGATACACGGCAGGTGTACTGTCAGTGATTGGTGGTGAGGCGTAATTAGTGTATCAAGGTATGCTGGTAGATGGTAGAATTGCGGCGTTGGTGGTCCGTGCGTGGGCTCGCTGCTATATCAACAAATATGAATTTGATGTTCAAAGTCGAACACAAATGGCGCTTGGAGTTCCTTGAGGCATCCTTGAATCATGACAACAACGAACTGAGATGTGGATATAGTGTCTGTGTTTTATTAGATCAATCAACCAATCTCGACGCTGTGCAGCACCTAATAATGATCCGGTCTTACTTGTTTCAATATCATCAGAATAGCCACTTTACGAGATCTTTTTGGTCTTGGATCATATCCAGAGGCGGCGGTGCATGGAATCGCCGGCGGATTAGGTATGCAGAAGTTCGTTGGAAGAGTGCGGCGATTCTATTGTAGGACGGCTGTGGAATAACGTGGTGAGAATCAATTTGGATGCTGTTGCAATGGGTGGTAGAGACTTGTATAACCTGCGTTGAGCGTACCTTTGCAATAACAGTGTCGATATCTCGCGAGCTGCATGAGCCAACTACATCAATACCACAGAACCACACCGAGTCGCCGTCTCCATCAATATCTCTTCCACACACCCAAAAAGAGACTCGTCCTATATAAAGTCTTTCCGCATGGTCCGTGACTGAATGCAAGACTGCAGAAATTATCCATGGTGAAAGTCAGTAAGCGAAGTGCGGGACGATGCAGATGGGATACTTTGTTAGAAGCGTGTTTGAAATTTGATGATTGGGGTGGGGTGAGGATGCGGATGAGAAAAGCAACCGGAACGGCACACCTCGCCGAATTGTTGTCGAGCGTCGTAGACTTCGTTCTTGTTCAAGGGCTATTTTTACTACAGTCCTTCCGGAAAGTCTTGACTCACGTGTTCGAAATGGTTCAAAAATAGTGAAAATGTCGAAAATTCAATTATTGCAATTTTCAATAATAATGACATTTTTTGAATGTGCGAAAAAAAATATTCTGGAAAAGGACAACTGTCTATCATACAGCCGCAACGATCATGGCACACCGGCGGTTTGGGAGTTTTTCCACAGGCAAGACTTGAATCAAAATGTGGTCGAGAAATTATCCATTTCCGCGTTGAATTTTGACACTGAAACCATAACAAATTTTGACTGCCGGCAACTTGACACGGCAAAACAACACATTTCGATACAAATTTTAAGTCCATCTAAATGTATATAATACTTCAAGTGTTCTGCTGACATAAATGTTAGTATAAATATTAACTTTTGCAACCAGTGGTAATTCATGGTAATTACAAAATTTTAGCGCAGAGGCAAAATATTATATAATAACGGGTGTTTGCCCATTCCAGGAAATTTCAGATTGTCTCCCGGTAAAATGAGGTTCGAAAAAATATATAATTTTGACCAAGGAAAATTACAGTGGGCACTCGTTGGGCATTCATCGGGCGACTCATCGGGCACTCGGTGGCCACAGTCACTTCGATTCGACTTGGAGATAGAAAGATTGTGATTTAAATTTGTTTGTGGTAGCGCTGACATTTGAAGAATCACACTCGCTCCCTCAATTGCACGCGTTCTTGGCCGAAAGAGATGATGGTGTATGAGATTTCGCAGGATCAGTAATGTTGTATACGAAAATTGTATACGAAAAATGTATCACAGTATGTACGAAGATGCAGCGCGCAAAGTAACACAGTGGTTGCAGTCTGGCCGCGTCTTGGTCAGGCCAACCGGGTGACTCAAGGTGCTTGTTGTAGATCTGGATGACAGAATCGTGCAAGTGCAGGAGCTTCATACCCATGTCCTTCCTGTAAGCAGGCGACTCCAGCATGAAGTTTTGTACGACATCTATCACCATTTGATTTGCAGCCGTGCATTCATCCCCCTCCACCCCTTCGGCCAAAGCATTCTCCAGTGTAATCTGCCATTTTGCAAGTGACGCCCGGTCTTCAGGGCGGACCTTGGAGTATCTATGCGAGAAAAATTGAGCGAGTTCAATGACAAGATTGTCGAGTGGCTTGCAGCCGACAAATATATCTTGTGGGAGGTCGGTGTTCGCGACGAGGAAATTGGATTTCGCGGATCCTCCAGACCCCTGCAGTGGATCAGCGTCGAAGGTATGCGCGATGAATTGCGTCCGGTCAACGATGCTCATGTAGCTTGACGCGTACATCAAAGCCGTCCACAGAACGACGTAGAAGCTCGATTTGAGGTCGTCCTCAACAGCATGGATGGCGGTCCCATTCTTGACAAGGTGAGCAGACATGAACTGCCAGGTTCCCTTAGCGACAGCAAAATCAGTACAAATTACGAGTTTGGGCATGGAACTAACATACTGTGCGAGTCGTTTGTCGAGAACCCCTAATAGTGAGCAACTTTGCTAGGTCCCAGTCGATAAGGAAGCCCACTCCTCGGTAGATAACGATATTCCCGACACTGAGGTCTCGATGTAAGATTTTTGCGTTTTCGTACGCATCCTTGTGAGCTGCGTGGCTAATGAGATTAGGTGATATGCGAGATTGAGAAATACACACCAAACAACGCATCGCGGATAGACTGGACAAGTTGATGAGATCTTGCATAGTCGTTCAACTTCTCGCCCACAATATCAAGAACCAGGCGGTGAAGAGTATGCGGAGTGATGAGCTTCTTGGCGACATCCCTGTTGGGACACGCCCATTCGGCGCTTCCAAACTTAGCAGTCTGGGTGTTTTGCTGAGGGATAGGGTGGATTACATCGTGAAATGCAATGCATGTTGCGACATTGCGAACTTTGTGTAACTTTAATAATTTATAAGTTTCGCCTTCCGGTAGGACATCCTTTATCGACACGCGCCACGAGTCCTTGAACATTACGACCTTCTGGTTCAGGAGATCAAATGCAGGGCACGTGCGAGTCCAGCGGCCAACAGGTGGAAAACCCTTTGCAACAGGCTGGGGAATAATCAACGTCAACCAGCCAGAGTCCTCAACAGCAGGATCCTCAGGAACTGCAACTTTGAACATGCGCGTAGCGGTGGGAAGTTTCAAGGCCTCCCTTGCAAGAGCAGCATCCTCGGTGCTAGCGGGCGTGACAGAAGTATCAACGCCACACATCTCAGGCGATGCTCGCGCATAACGATAGAAGAAGTCGGCTAAGTGTGGGTCGTTGTAATTGAAGGCGTCCGTAACGATAGCTCCCTCCCTGTCCCATCTGATGATGCGGGTGCGATATTGAGCGCCGAGCTGAGCGCTAGCATAGCTCGTTATCTGGCCCAATGTATCGAAGGCCTTCTCGGTCACAGATACAATATGCGTATCAGGCCCAGGATCTTTGCTGAATGCGTCATATCCATCATTCCATTTGAATTCGACGTTGACTTCGAGTTTGGAGATATCGCAGCCTTGAGATGTTCCGTCGGCGTATACACAAACATCCGGCTTGACGTTGAATGTGAAGGCCGAACAGTTCTTCGTGTCTGCACGGTTGGACGAGTTCACAAATGATAGTTGGGGGGCGAAGGGTTTTATGCCGTTGATCTGGAGTTAGATTGTCAACGATTCACTATCCTTAGATGCAGGGTCACTCACGAATAAATCGTAAGCAGCCTCCTCTCTCTTAACGGATTGTATGTTGAATGCTTCAGCGTTGGAGGCCGAAGTGAAGAGTGAAGTGAAGTCCGAGGGGTCATGGTTTTTCGGATTCGGCAGGAACTCGTCTAGAAAGTCCTCCACTGGCATCGGGCCAACAACATGGTCTTTTATCTCCTTGCCCATAGCGTTCAGAGTGTCGACTCTGTTACGCTGAAAGCGTAGACTCAGGTAAGAGCTCTGTACTAAGTCTTTAGTGTAAGACGAAGATAATGCAGAGGTTCGTTATCGTTATCGTTGGGGTCGATGCTTGGTGACAAGAGTCAGCAAGCGAAGACAAAACTAATGGTATCGATCAAGTAAAGACACTTAAGACGAAGAGTCTTTAGTGAAATCGTATACGAGAGCTGTCTTGCTCAAGGAAAGTCTATCAGAAAACTGAGTAGATTCAAGTTAGAGAATACAAGACAAGACGATCGACTACTTATAGGAAAGGTCAGTTCAGGGCAGGGCTACCAAGGCAATGGTAAGGGTACAGGGTACAAGATAAGAGATACGAGATAAGACGGCGATCAAGGATGCTGTACAAGAAGGTGATAAGACGTCATATGGTGATACATGATAGGAGAAAAGATATGGGGGTCCGGTCCGAAGTATGTTATCGTAACATTACCTCCCGTTCAAAGGTTTGAAGTCACCGACTTCAATCATCCTGGTTGGAATAATAGATGGGGTCAACGTCAATATCTGCCAGCATGGCGATGGCGTCGAGTTCATTCTCTTCCCGTTCTTCTGCAACACGAGCACGCTCATGGTCAAAGGCAGCTTCGAGTTTAGCCATGTCCGTATGGAACCGATCAGCAGATTTTCCGCGACGAAGGAGCTTCTTCCCCTTGAGGATGGGACAGAATGGGGTAAGGTGCTTGGGGGCGTATTTGCCACAAATGCGGCACTGGTACCTCTTGCAATGCTTCTGTTTATGCCCCCAATTGTTGCAAGTGCGACAGACGCAATTGAAGGGATAGGTTTGAGTCGTTTCTCCGGCTTCATACTGTGCTCTCTCGACGGAGTATTGTGCGGCGGTGGTACATCCTGGTGCGGCTTCGAAGTCGTAGTGTTTGTAGTGATGTTGGCTTAAAGGAAGCCCCATAGAGAAAAGCAATCTAGGCTTCATCCGAGTAAGCCTTTGCGCTCTGCGGAGAACGTCCATCCTATCGTCACGATCGACGGGCGTAGTAGGAGGTGGGACAGGGATAGGGACCTCGTTTTGCAATGGGTAGCAAAGCGAAGGTTCAGGGGAGAGTGTCCTTGACTGGGACGGGGAGATATTAACAGGAATTTGCTGCTCTTCTTCTTCAGCTTTGGGGGGAGGCGTACTGGGAGGAGATAATCCGAGGAACGAATAATAGTCCTGAGGTGGCTGGGCTACAGGGGGGGGTGTGTATGGCACATAGAGCGAGCTGCTACGTTCTACTGCTTCTTCATCTTCTTCGATGATTAGGGGAGGGGTCGGAGTCATATGTCTCATTGCTGCGATGAATGGTTCGGGAGGTGGATTGAACTCATTTTCATCCTCTATCCTTCTGATTGCGTCATCGAAGTCAACTGTGAGTCGGATGGCATTCAAGACTGCATTCTTGATCTTGCTTTGGTTGTATCTGATGGGGATTGCACCAAGACTGGTGGAGGAGTCGAGTTGGAATTGCATTGCTGCGGGAGTGAGGGCGTCTGCTGCCCGGAAAATGATGATGAGTTCTTTGAGGGTGGCATTGCCGACCCTCTCTACATAGGCGTCAAGCCTCATAGCATACTGGATGTCGAGAATAACGGCTTCCCACATGGCCCGATGCTGGCCAGGGGTCTGGGGACGAGTAAAGGGATTGTTTTCAAAGAAATTGGTGATACTGTGGTCGGAGCCATAAGAGCAGCTGGAGTGGTCAGACATGTTGGTTTCGAGTTAAGGTAGGTTTAAAGGCCTAATGCTCTAGAGACGAGCTTGAGTCTCTTCTTATAGGCATCGAGAAGCTCCGCTGCGTTTTCAAGTTCCGTTTCAAGGATCCATGAGTTCTCAGATTCAGGGTATCCAACCCAAGATACGAGATAACGACGTCTTGTGCCTGCCCCTTTGTGCGAGAGTATGGCTTCGATTTCGTAATGCTCTTCTCCGTTGATAAGGTCAGGAGGTGGCTCAGTGAAGTTCGGGCCGTGTATCTCTGTCTCTTGATAGGAGGATAGTTCAGAAGCATGGAATGTGGAGTGAACTCTCCAGGTTTTCGGTAGCTTCAATTTGAACGTGATAGGCGATAGAACTTCTGTGATTTCGAAAGGGCCGTATCGTTTGGGAGCTAACTTCTTTGAGGGAAGTCGTGTGATGAGGTGTGCTGCGGAAAGCCAAACTTTATCACCTCGTTTCCATGGTTCATACTTCTGTCCATGAGATCTTTCTGCCATTCGTTGTTGAGCAAGGCTATGAGAAGCTAGGGCTTCTTCTCTGATCTTCTGAAGGTGTTTGATGCGGTCTTCTGCGGCTGGAAGAGTGGAGTCAGGGAAGGCGTGAGGGTATCCGCGAGGTTCGTATCCCATCATAAGGGAGAATGGAGAGGTGTTTCTGGCGCTGCCTTTTCTGGAATTGTGGACGAATTCTGCCATGGGAAGGTGATTGGCCCAATCATTAGGGTTTGTTCGACAATATATTCGGAGATAGGTTTCTAGTTCTTGATTCATTCGTTCAGTTTGTCCATCGGTCTGAGGGTGGTAGGCGGTAGAAAGGGCGACTTGATAGTTTAGGAGCCTTCCAAGCTCTTTTGCGAGTTTAGAGGCGAACTGTGGTCCTCTATCGGAGATAATCTTGTCGTAGAGACCAAATCTAAGAAAGACTTTTTCAAAGAAAAGTTGGGCTACTCCTTCTGCGGTGATCGTTTTTCTGCAAGGGCAGAGAATTACCCCCTTTGTAAGGCCATGGTCTACCACGACCATGATAGAATCGAAGTCAAGAGACGGGGGAAGGTCGGTGATAAGATCAACGGATACCTGTGAAAAGGGGCGAGAAGCGGTGGAGGAGATCGGTAATAATGGAGGGGTGGTAGGATGCGTATTCGGCTTCATTTGTTGACAAGTTGCACAACCGTCAACGTATTTCCTGATATATGTTCCCATCCCGGGCCACCAATAGGCTTTCTTCACGTTCCACTCCGTGATAGTGCGGCCCGGGTGTCCGGCCGTAGGATGATCATGGTGGAGGGTAAGGATTCGATGACGGAGATCAGAGGGTACATAAGCACGATTTTTGTAGAAAAGGACATCATCCTCGAATTTCCAATCAGAAAGTGCAGATTTCATAGGGGGGGCGCACACGCCGTTTAAGGCGTCTAATGCAGTGCGAATAGTAGCATCGTCAGATGCGTCATGAAGGAGTTTGAAATCTTCTGCAAGTTCAGCATCAATGAGGTTGACAAACAGCGAATCGGGAAGGAGGATAAGATCTTCGTTATCGGATCCAGAGAAGGCGTGATCAGATCGACGGGAAAGAGCATCGGGGGCGGCGAGTTTGGACCCGGGAACGTGGTGGAAGGTGAGATCAAAGTTGCATAGTGTAAGCTGCCAACGAGCTTGCCTCCTAGTGAGTTTCTGTGCAGATCTGAAATAAAGGAGGTTCTTATGATCGGTGAAGATGATAACCGGATGAGGGTTTCCTTCGAGGAAATGTCTCCAAGCTTGTAAAGCGCGGATGACAGCAAGGAGTTCTCTGTCATAAATCTGATAATTTCGTTCGGCTGGATTTAGGGATTGGGAAAGATATCCGCAAGGATGGTACGCTCCATTTTCATCTGTTTGAAGGAGTATTGCTCCAGTAGCAAATAACGATGCATCTGTTGCAAGAGCAAACTGTCGAGTAGGATTGGGATTTCGGAGGACGGGTTCAGAGAGGAAGGAGTTCTTCAGCTTCTGGAAGGCTTCCTCACAAATGCTTGACCAAGAGAAGGCATTGTCCTTCTTTGTGAGGTCAATCAGTGGGCGTGCAATATCAGAGTAGTGGGAAATGAAGTGTCGATAGAAGTTGCAAAATCCAAGGAATGATCGGACTTCTTTGACTGAGGATGGGGAGGTCCAATCGCTGATCCCTTTCAGTTTTGCTGGATCCATAGCGACTTGTCCCGGTCGAATAATCATTCCGAGATATTCAACTTCTTGAGCGTCAAAAGTGCATTTCTCTGGTTTGAGAAAGAGTGATTCCTTCCTAAGTTTCTGCAAAACTCGTCGAGTTCGCTCTTTCTGCTCCTGCAAGGTGTCCGAGAAGATTAGGATGTCATCCATATAGACAATGAGCCATCCTTCGTTGATTTCAGTTGCGAAAGTCTGATTCATGTATGCCTGGAAGGTTGCAGGAGAATTGCATAGTCCGAAAAACATGACTTTCGGTTCAAAGAGGCCGAAGGAAGTGGAAAATGCGGCTTTCCATCTATCATCAGGGTGTATGAGGATATTGTTGTAGCCAGAACGAACATCTATCTTGGTGAAGAATTTGGCATCGCTCAGCTTTGCGATAAGAGGAGGAATTAGAGGGAGAGGATAGGCATTCTTCACGGTCCATTCGTTAATGTACCTGTAATCTTGACAGGGTCTTAACGATCCGTCCTTTTTTCCAACGAAGAAGAAGCCAGATGCTTGTGGAGATTTTGACGGGGTGATAAAATCCTTTGCTACATGTTCGTCCAGAAATGCTTTCAAAGCATCGGTTTCTTTCGGGGATAGAGGGTAAGCCCTCGATGATTTCGGAACGAAGCCTTCTTTGGTGTCAATTCTATGATCGAATCCAGGGCGAGAGGGAGGAAGTTTGTTCAAGCCATCTTTTGCGAAAATATCCGCAAAGTCATGGAGATATTCGGGAACAAGTTCTTCGAACGTTTTCTTTTTCTTTGCTTGGGCGTCTTCCATAGCAAACTCCTGTGCTTTGTTGCTTGTTTTGGTGTATTCTTGCGAAGCAGCAAGTATCCAAATGTTCCTAAGTGGAGTTTGTTTGGCAAGGATTTCTTTCTTGGAAGTCCCATCACGGGTTAAGGGAGAGTCGAAGGAGATGTTCTCGATTATTCGAACATTGGTCCCATCCGTAGCATATTCGATTAGTACTTCGTCATCGGATAGAGGATAGGTGGCGATATCATCCGGATGTGGGAGGAATTGGGTGTTTCCAACCCATACATCTTCCATAGCATTGAAATTAGGGAGTTCGGGGGTAGTTTCTTCAGGTTTCTTGGATTTCTTTTTCTTCTTCTTGATTTCTTCAATACAATGTTCCTTCTCATTGGAGAGCGTTTTGAGAGGATGAAAAGAATCGATTTCTTCTTCTTCGATAGTCACTTTCTTGGCTTCGAATAGGAAGGGTTCTACATGGTTTTTCCTTCTTTCAAGATTGATCTCGGTCTCAACGAGTTTAGATCGGGGTGATGAAGGAAGGGATATCGTGTTTTTAGTCCAGTCGATGTCTGGATTCATGGCAGAGAGCCAAGGCTTCCCAAGGAGGACATTGTCTCGAGCAGAGAGCTGGGTAATATTGAATTTTCCCCACATGCATCTTTTGTCAAGTCTGATGGGTAGAACGCAATAATGGGAGACCATTCCCGCTTTCGAGTTGCTTCCATCCACGGTGGTGATATGGAAGGGTTTTCGGAGTTTGTGGAAGTTAATTTTGTGTTTCTTGACGAAGTCTTTATCAATAAAAGAGCCTCCTGCTCCAGAATCAATGATAGCGGTGGTTTCAACGGTTTTCGTGCTTTTTGTAGAGAAGAGTGTCACCGGGACACGGAATTCATTGCTTCGTCCTACAGTCTTAGTATACAGCACGTAAAGGGAGGAGTCTGACGTTGATACAGATCCTCTGTTTAAAAATCCACTCGATTGGTATCCATATCTTCTTCATCATCAGTTTCATCATCAGGGGTTTTAGCCCTTCCCTTTCCTTTCCCTTTTCCTTCAGACGCTCCTGCGGCTCTAGTCTTGGTTTTCTTGTCAGGACAATCCCTTGAACGATGACCTTGTTTCGAGCAATTGAAACAAAGACCTTTCTTGAAATGGTCATCACGTTGTTGGGGGGACAAGGTCCTATCCACATCCATTGCATCAGGGTCGCGTTGATGGTGAAAGCTAGGTTTAGAATTGGCTCGTCCTTGACCAGAGTGATTCCCAGATCCTTTCCTAGATTGATTATTGTTCCTGTTTGCATTTCGGAACGCTTGTTCCATCTGCCAGTTGGCGCTCTGCTGGGTTGCTGCAGCGAACCATTTGTCTATGGTGTCGGGAACCTCGGAGAGTCCATGAATGGCCTTCCTCAATCCATCTTTCAATCCTCTCCTGAAGAAGTATTTGAGCCCGATTCCTTCTTTCATTCCTGATAACGCAGAAAGGAGTTTGAACTCGGCAATATATTCAGCAATTTCTCCAGTTTGCCGGAGTCTTTCTAGTTTGTTCAAGGCGTCGGTTTGAGTATCAATGGATTGGAACGCGGTGTTGAAACTCTTTTCAAAGTCTGCCCATGATCCAAAGGATGGGGTTGCTCCGCTATACGCATTGGTGTAGAATGTTTCTGCCCAAAGTGCGGCAGTTCCTTCAGTCATATAGGCGAGGGCAGTGATGATCTTCTTCTTGTCATCGGTGTAGGTATCGGAGTTGGCAAAATGATAAGCCTTAATGCTAAACAACCATCTTGTTGCTTGGGAGGTATCACCATTGAAATCTTTAGGAGAACCGATCTTGAGTTCTGGGACTTTCGACATGGTCAATGGTCCTACTGGTGGTGGGACCGGTGGTCTGAATGGGTTCGGGGGAGGAACTGGTGGAGGTCCAACAGGTGTCCTGGGTGGGACAACGAACCCACTTGATGGAGGGGGGGGAGGAGGAAAGAACTGTCTCGGGGTGGGTTCTGGGATGTCGTCGGAGCTTTCGGATGAGCTATCAGAGGTCAGGACAACGTCGTCGGAATCTTCTCTCCGAGATGAAGACGTGTTGACAGTTGGCCCTCAAGATATGAGGAGCCGAAGGAAAACTTGAATCTTTTGTTACGCTGAAAGCGTAGACTCAGGTAAGAGCTCTGTACTAAGTCTTTAGTGTAAGACGAAGATAATGCAGAGGTTCGTTATCGTTATCGTTGGGGTCGATGCTTGGTGACAAGAGTCAGCAAGCGAAGACAAGACTAATGGTATCGATCAGTAAAGACACTTAAGACGAAGAGTCTTTAGTGAAATCGTATACGAGAGCTGTCTTGCTCAAGGAAGGTCTATCAGAAACTGAGTAGATTCAAGTTAGAGAATACAAGACAAGACGATCGAC